>NC_079207.1:67384255-67666755 GCF_026745355.1 Beta vulgaris subsp. vulgaris
AAGTTGCCAATCACGGTATCACCTATGGAGAAATGATAAACCTCTAACTGCTAGATGTTTATAAACATCTAGCAGGGACACGCTGGTCTTTTCACAAATGAAGGTAAAGGCACGCTGGTCTAGCAATTAGATGTAGGGGTGTAAGTTATTTGGTTAAAAACCGAAAACCAAACCAAACCGAATTAGTAATTTGGTTTGGTTTTTTTTGAAATTTGGTTTGGTTTGGATTCAAAAAAATTATTTTTTCGGTTTGGATTGGTTTTGGTTTTGGAAAACCGAAAAAACCGAAAAAACCGAATTATTGTCACTTAACATACGAATTTTGTCTATTATTTTTTTGTGTTTCTTTTTTTTAATATTAATTACGAAAATACAAAAATATTGTCACTTGAAATACAAATTATCAAAAAATTTGGTTTAAATTCGGTTTGGTTTTTATCTTGGTTTGATTTAATTTCATTTCGGTTTGGTTTGGATTTTGGAATATGAAAAAAAATTGGTTTGTTTTGGTTCGGATTTTGAAAGATAAAAAAAATCCGGCTTGGTTTGGTTTTTGATTTCATATTTTGGTTTGGTTTGGTTTGGATTGAGTCGAATTTCGGTTTGGATTTGGTTTGAAAATTTCAAAATCGAATTTATTTTGGTTTGGTTTGGTTTTGACCTTAAACCAAACCAAAAACCGAACTTACACCCCTAATTAGATGTTTATCATTTCTCATCACCTATGTAGTTACTAGTTAGTATGGTCTATGGAATGATGGCCAATTGTTAAAAGCCCACTCTCGTCGGAAGGGTTTTATGGGGGTTTAACTTTATCGTCATTCGACCATTTCTATCAATTCCCCGGAAAAATCACCATCTTCTCTCAAATTCCCAAAACTCTCAATTTCTGATGCTGTCAGCTATAAGATCGCGCGCAAATTCTCTCTATTCTTCCTCTCTCCGGCAGCCATGGCTATGGAACCTCAATCACAGTAGCTTCTTCACCACTCTAACTCTCGATAAACATGGAAAAACTGAGATTTTAAAGCTTGAAGAAATCGAGAAAGTTCTCACCGAAGTTAGGGCAGATGATGTCAAGATTATTCCGGTTGCCGATCTCTGTGATTTGACCGATTACATGGTTTTTGCCACCGGAAGATCTTCCTGGCATGTTCGCAATATTGCTCAAGCCCTAGTTTATAAGGTAATCGATCTATTTCTTGATTCTTCCTTTTTTTTTTTGTTTGAGAAAGTTAGGTTTTCTGTTTCGGATGTATTTGGTGATGAATTGATTTGTGGATTTTTGCAATTTGAAATTGTAATTCTTACTGTGAACAATGTTTTATGCTGTTGATCGATATTGTTATGAACTTATACATTATACTCGCGGCTGTGTGTAAATTGTAATTTGATATGTTGATTTTACGTATTGGAATATTATGTTCATAAGGAGTTTAGTTCAGTTAGTTCAGTATGTATTCCTATGTGCAACGTTGTTAGCAATTCTAGTTCAGTATGGTTTCCTAATATTAGGTTGTATATATATATATATGTACTCTACCGTTTAATGAGATCCGTTGATGAGTTTTCCGATATTCTTAACCTTAACATTACATGTGAGAGCAGATGATGAGGAGTGTAAATTTGGAGATATGTGAATTTAAACTTTAATCAACGTAACTTTTGATATTGGATTTGGAGAAATACATGCTTAGCAAATGATTTGGAGATGAAATTGTCTTGCTAGTCATATGGCATTGTTGTCACATGAGGTGACATGAAGGGGTAGATTTATCGTTTTTGAGCTCAATGTAACAGACAGAGATGCAAAGCTGATACAGAGGTGGTGCTTTGCAAAATTAGAGGTTATAGAAAAGGTTATGTTGTGAAAGAAGTGCATAAGGCGATAGTTCTTTTGAAGGGGCTATGGGAATTTAATAGTATTCACCTCTAAACTAGCAATTAGCAAATATGTGATCAAGGTTTTCGTCGCATAGCAAGTTGGCAACAAGTAGTGTAAGTTACTATCCTAGAGAAAATTTTAAATTTCAATGGAGATAGATGTTGGATGCAGAACAATTTTACGACATGCCACCTCATAGGTCACTACATTTGGAGCTTTATGTTGTAATAGTCGGACAACAATCTACATTTTCATGCCTATCATTTTATTAAAGGGAAAAAAATGAAAATGAGATGCAAGCAAAATTGTGGATTGAGATTGTCTCCCGAAATGGAGATTGTCTCATCAAAATGCATGAGAGTCTCAAGTTTTAGTTTTTCTCCAATCCTGATCATGGACTCTATAGGAGGCAAAGCCCTCTAGAACCTTGGAGGTGACCTTGTATAGTTTCATGTATGCTGTAGAACATCTATATTATGAATTTGGAATATCTATCTGCATCTCTCGATTGCGTGGGTGGCAAATTAGGTATAATATAAACGGTAGTGAATTGGTCATGTGCAAAAATCCCTTTTTCCTGTTTCTTGTTACTATTTCAAATTTAAGTGACTTAAAATTGTAAGTAATTGTAGTGCATCGTCATTATATTCATTTTTCTTCCCCAGAACTTTTAAGTTAAGAGTTTCACCATTGCTGCTGTTGGTGTTATCCATCTGCTTTTGTTTTATCAGATTCCTAACTTGTATGAAGCTTTATATTGGAGATATATCTATGTGGGTATATTTGATGTATGTTGGCATACCTTTTACTGTATGTTGGCTGACATTCTTCACTTCAAATAACTGTTACAGGCTAAACAGAAGCAGAAGGAAGCAAAGAGGATGTTGTTGCCAAGTGTAGAAGGGAAAGAAAGTGGCAATTGGATCGTTGTCGATTCTGGTTTGTTTTCTTGCTCTGCAGAGTCACTTTTGCATTTTGAGTGAACAATTTTTGCATTATTTTGTATTATCTTCCACTTTTCTTAGGGCAGGATTGTTAAAATGCGAGTACTTTTACTATCTTTTAATATCTCATCGTCACTTCGTGCTGTTACGGTCTGATTTACACTAGATTTGTGCTCTAGTAGTTTAATTGGGTGTTTGGTTCTCTAAATCAGCTGCGAAGACAGCTGAAGAAGCCTAGCACATTGTGGCAGTTGTTAGTTTGACATCAAAATGTTCATTTTATCTAACAAAACCCTTTTTTTGGGTATTGCTTTTACCGTTTCAGGTTCAGTGATTGTTCATGCTTTAGATGAGAAAGCCAGAGCTTATTACGATTTAGAAAGTCGTTGGTCAGGGAAGAAGCCACCTGCTGACTTAAGCCAGGTATATGCTCTTTCTTTGTAAATAACCCTTGGCATCTTGTTTCAGTTATTTTTAGTTGGTTGAGCAGATGGAAACATGCAGTATGCTTCTGTTTTTCTTTCTTTTCTTGGTGGTGAGCTAGCGGTCTATTTCTAGTTTCATTGAAACTAAATTTGCATTGTGACATGTCAAAATAGATATGTAAGAGAAGTTGGGGGTAAGGAATCTAGCCATTAAGGGTTGGAAGAATTAATATAGTTTTTCCATACGAGTGAGAGATTGAACATCCAAATGCCAATCTTTAACCTTAAAAGTATGCAACTCTATTCTCTTACCCACTTGGTTTGGCACTAAGTTTAGGAGTGAGTATGCTGTGAGCTACTAAGTAGATTATGGGATTAAAAAGTACGATTGAATGATTTAGGGAAGAGAATTTCATCGGGCCACCAAGTAGAAACAAAAGTATATTATTATACGGAAATTTGTATAGTATCTTGAGACAACCCAAAATGGAAAATGGGTAGAAGTATTGAAGATGGAGGGAAATGGTGAGTACCTTCCTATGCCTGGTATTCGCTGAAAGTGTCGGTATGTACCTCACTAGTCACTAGGCACTGCTGTTGAAAATGTATCTAGCAAATGCATCATAAATGAATGTATCAACCTTTAAGAAGACAAGAACATATTTTTGATAAGTTTCTCAAGTGATTGTGTGGGCTTCCTTCAATGTTTGGTAATTTATTGCAATATGCTGTATGGCCTGATTCAGAAAATAACATGACAATGTAAACTTTTCTGGTTATAAATGACAATGTATTGACAACATGTATCAATGTGTTCAGGACTTGCATAATGTTACGATGAAGGTTCGGCCCAAGAACAATTCTAAGAAGCGAGTGCAAACCAAGCGTCATTAGGTCTGGTCTAGTGCTTTCTTGTAAATAACTGTAGCCGTTGGTCGTTGTTGTTAACAAATCGGACGTTGGACTCTGATTATTGTTGTACGAGTAATTCTTGTGGCCTGTGGGTATGTTTTGCTCCTTTGTATTGTGCAACAAGGATCCTTTGTCTTTGTAGCAATTTTGTATCTCATTTTTATGTTTCAATCATCAAAACTCTTGATTTAGACATTACTGGCGTTCACTATTAGCTAATTTTGTTCAGAAGTTCAATATAGCACTATCTTTGATTCTGACTTCTTTGGGTCAAATTCTTTATTATTACTTCTATTTTACAAAGTCAGAGTCAGAAGAAACACACAAAGTGTTAGCAACCAAAAGATTACAACCTTTCACCTAAAAAAAAAACTACAATCTTCACTGAAAATATGACCGTAATGTTAATTTATTTTCAATGTAATAGGAGTACTCTGAATTTACAATCATGTATGATGGATTATAAACTAGTTATAAGATTCATGATTATTTTACAGTAAATTCAAAGCGTCCATGGTGCTCTTGCGAGTGCTAGAACTAGTTGTTTTCTCTCACATATTTTGCACGTTTTATATTTTTGCATATTTTACATTTTGTTATGACAATAGTACATGACGCATATGCAATGAAATGTGTTTGGGAGCATCTAAGAATTTGCATAGTTACAATTACCTTCTTTAGTGATTTTAGTGTTTTACCTTAACATGATACGTTTATTAACTTATGTCCATCTAAAATGAAACATGATAATCACAGTGATTCGTGAGTAGTGTATATCATAGTGATTCGTGAATAATACATATCACAGTGGCAATTTTATAATTTTTTTTTTTAGAAAAAATGAATAATTTACCACCCAAAACACCTCCCTATCATTTTTTTTGAAAAAATCTCTAAAATACCTATAATTTTTTCTAGAACACACAAAATATTGTTATGATATACGGTCTAATTTTAACATAAAATTAGATAAATTCAAGTCTTCATTCTTCTAACAAAGGTTATTTCATCTCGCTCTAATCCAACATTATCCCTAGACTTCTCACATTAACCTAGTCATCCTTAGTCTCTCCTCCCTTTGTTTTATTTGATTCTCGAACTACAATAGACAATTTCAAAAATAACCCGATAGTCTTACCGAATGGATTAAGCTAGTCACTTAATACCTTAAACTAGTCATTGAACCAATAATATGATTAATGAATAAATTCAACTAGTACATAAATAGATTAAACTAATTACTATATTAAAGAAAGATGATATATTCTCTTCTTAATATTAAACGTAGGCCGTTTCATTTAAATTGAAAATAGACGGTCTCTTACAAAACTAACCGTATAAATTTTCCCAGAGACACAAAATAGCATTTTAGTTGAAGTTAAAAGTTAGGACAAGTACAAAGGAAAAGCAGGTAAAACCAAAGGAAAGTCGATCACCAAAACCAGGAAAATTAACATTCGACATCGAATTCATCGTCACACTCACACATAAACAAACTGCCACACTTGTAGTTGTTCATCTCTTCGGAATTTCCAAAGCACCACCACCACACTTCTTCCATCATAGATCACACTACTACATTAACAATTTAACATACATACATACATAATTACATATTACATAACCAAATCTTATTTCTTTCAGACATTTTCTCGAACACCTTACGTGCAAACAAACACACCCAGAAGAGAGAGACACAGGAAAAGAAAAACAAGACATGGCCGCCATTTCTGGAGCTCTTTTCAAGCCACTTAGTTCTTCCGGTGACCAGAAAATCTCTGTTTTCAGACAATGTAATTACATTCCTCAAAAAATGGGATCTTTTCAGCCCCACAATTATGTGGGTTCTCAATGTAGATCACTCAGGTCTTTTACTTCCTCAGGTACTTCATTTTTTTCCTTAGTTTTTCTTTCAATCTAATTTCTTATTTTTGTTATGTTATTGTCTTTTTAAATTCAATTATACTTTTTTCATATATTTATGTTTTGGGTTTTGATTTATTTGTGATGTAATTTCTTAATTTGTGAGATTCTTGGTAGTACTGTGTTGGTGTGTTTTGTTTGTTGGGTTTTCTCTAAATATTTGTTAGTATTGTTAATAAGGATAAATACCTTAGAAGAAATTGCTCTAATGCTGTTATAGAGATTGATTGTCATAGAAGTATTTTTGATTAGTTGACATAAGTAAGTCAATAGGAGAGATTTTCTCTCTTTTTTTTGGGGGGGGGGGGGGGGGAGATGGTGTGGGGTTGTGATAGTAATGTATGATGTTGCAAGCAGGCATAATCATACATTAGAGTCGTAAATTATCGACTTGTTTGATAGGCATTAGTGACTGGAATATGGTGATAAATTTGTATATACTTACTCCGTTCTGAAATAAGTGAAACCGTTCTCTCTTTTATGTGAGCTTTCTGAGAGACGTGTTTCATTTATTTTAGAACTGAGGAAGTAAGTTCTATTCTAATGTTGATACGCTATCCCAACTATGATGGTAAGAGAATTTCATTTCCCAAACATGTGGTTTCTTTCATATGAAAATTATCCCTCTAGAATAGATTCTTATGAAGAAAAAGCTACTGCTAAGCCAATGAATCTAAAGCAAATGGATATTGTGCAGCATTACACCAAGTGTGTCGATGACTTTGTTTCTTAAATGTTACATTCCCAAGGTTCAGTTCTTGAGTCCTTTGTTTCCTTGTGGAGTTGTGGTAGATGTGCCTTCAGCTGGATCAATTTCTACTCTTTATTTTACGCTTGAATTTGGGTTGAGGTTGGGGACACCACTCATGATAAGTATAACTAGATAAAATAAAAGGATATTATACGCCTTCAAGGGAAGTAGATTAAGGTAGCCTTACAAGCAGGGAATGACATGTAGAGTAGTCACAAGAAGCACGTATGGCAACCATTTTATGTCTAATCATTGTACAAAATTAGAGAAGAGCACAAATTTTTATAAAGTTCTGAAGAGTTAGGACAAAGACACAACAAGGCATGCAAATGAACCTCCTCCTCTTTCCTTTCTGTAAAACATGGTGGAGATCCTATTTGGACACCTGTAAATATTACATGTACAAATATGTAGGTTAAATTATGTATAATTGATGTGATATGAAAGAATACCCCAAATGCTTTCCTTGCTTTGTCTTGTTTCCAATGTAAATATTCTTAGTTCAAATTTTCCCCCCTTCTCATTCACTGAAGTCATTTTAGCAGGGAGGGAAATTTCATTGTCCACCTTCTTGCTGAAATTTGTCCATTTGAGTCGGGTTAGCGGTTTTTGAAATTGGACTTACAATGAGTAGGGATTCTTAAGCTCAAGAAATTTGTTTTTAGTCTGATAATATACGATAAAGAAAAGAAAATCAACAATTCAATTAAAAAAAAAATCCCAAATTTTATATATCTTACGACGTGACAATGAGACAATCAAATTTAGATTCAATTCAGTTTCAATTTTATCATCAGTCCTCCTTTTACCCCTTCAAGAAACATTATGCAATTCGGTAAAGGGGAAAAGGTTTCAAGAGCCTATATGGTATAGTCATGCATATGTTATAAAGACTTCAATTTCACCTTCAGATACCGGTTTGTGGTGCTGGATATGCAGTCATTGATAGCCACCTATAGGCTCCAACTTAGTCGGAGACATGCAATCTTTTTTTTGAAAGTGCCCCATAAAGATACAGATACATATCCGATAATTTTTCTGAATCCATGTATTGTATTTTTCAAGAAGATGATACATCATTGAAGTTATGGATTGTAATACTACAGGGGTGAGAGCTCAAGTTGCCATTGTAGAACAACCAAGCATTGAAGTGGCACAAAATGTGGAAGCTTCTGTTGCTATTGTTACTGGAGCATCTAGAGGTATTGGCAAAGCAACAGCACTAGCTTTGGGGAAAGCTGGCTGCAAGGTACATGCATTCTGTTTTCTCGTGTGGCTAGCTGGTTTAAGGTTTCAAAGTAAGACACGGTATCATGTTTGCATTTTCCAAGTTCAATAAATGGCCTAGCTCTTTTACTAATGATAGATGTCTACTTATAGTCTTACTGTTTCAACAGTGGAAATGTTGTTAACGTGTTTCATGTAGAATATACTATTGATTGCTGTGTAGTGTACCATACCAATACTCCCCCCCCCCCCGCTGAATCATGCTATCTATATTCATCTGTGTCCTCTGAAACTATTAATTTTTCCTTTGTTTTTTTTAGATGAAATCATATAGTGATCCTTTCTGCTTCCAATAATAATTGAAATTCTCTGTGTTACAGGTCCTGATTAATTATGCAAGGTCATCAAAGGAAGCTGAAGAAGTCGCCAAGGAGGTAATGTTGATGTATACTTTTTCCCATCATGCTTTTTGGAAGAAGTAATGTTATGTCATTTTTGTAGTTAATCTTCAAAATTGTTTCTCAGCACTGTGCTAGATTTACTTTTTCCATTGCTTGCTAAGTTGTTTTTGAAAGAATGGACACAAATTAGAGATTTGTCGGTTACTACATTGTAGTCCAGACTGACAAGTACTACTGCATGACACATCAAAATGACAAGTAATGTTGCTTTGATATCCTAGTGACAAAATAATACATAACAAAGAAAATTGGCTGAATTGACACGTCAAGGATGGAGGAAATATTGTATAATTTTTTTTATTAACCTATCAATATGTGTTCTGTTTCTATGTCTCATATGCGATCATTAAATTGAAAGAAATAGTTTGTGGTCATCTCAATATTAGTACATGCAACTCAATGTTCGGTGGTCGGATAAACTACTAAATGGAAAAAAATGTGTTCAAAAGCTAAGGAGCTAGTGTATCGATTATTTCGACGATTGTTATCATTGTTTGATTTCACCTGAGTACTGCATTATTGATACCTCTGCAAGGCTCCTTACTCCTTAGTCCTTAGTCCTGGATGGCTTTCTTGTGAAATGTGTGATGGTTCTATGTCTATCGGTTGTCAAATGATATTGTCGTTATTGTTCCTTGTAATAATCTGTTTGCGAACTTATGATAATATTCTAAGCTATTTCTAGGTAGAGGCTTGTGGTGGGCAAGCTCTTACTTTTGGAGGTGACGTTTCACAAGAAGCAGACGTGGAGTCCATGATGAAAGCTGTGAGTATACTTTGCATTTGCTCTTTCTTTTGTTCTTTGGCCTTTTTTTCTTTTCGCTAATTTTTTTCACTTTTGATATCTGTTTTACCTACAGGCAATTGATGCTTGGGGAACTGTTGACATATTAGTGAACAATGCAGGTACGCTGATGTTTTATGCCAAAATTAGCTTGATAGATTGCACATTATCAGTTGCACACCTCTTAACTGATTTTGGGTGCTTATAGGAATTACCAGGGACGGACTGCTGATGAGAATGAAGAGAGCTCAATGGCAGGATGTCATTGATCTGAATCTTACTGGTGTATACCTCTGTACACAGGTAAACACAAAAAACCTCATGACCTTCCTGATGTTTGTTCTAATTATTTTTCAATCTTTTCTTATTATGTGTGTGTGTTTTTGCAGGCTGCAGCTAAAATTATGATGAAAAAGAAGAAGGTATCACTATGCACCTGTCTTTCCCCCCTCTTGTCCTAGCTAGGATCTTGCCTTACTCTGATCAAAAGTTTACTTCTTATTCTCCAGGGAAGAATAATCAACATAACCTCTGTAGTTGGCCTAATTGGAAATGCAGGACAGGCAAATTACAGTGCTGCGAAAGCTGGAGTAATTGGCCTCACTAAATCAGTTGCAAAGGAATATGGAAGCAGGGGAATCAATGTATATTTCTCTCAGTCATACTTGAAACTGTTGCTTTTGTTGGCAGTTGTTAAAACAAATCTTTTTTGAACTTCCTTTATTGCAGGTTAATGCCATTGCACCAGGGTTCATTGCATCTGACATGACTGCAAAGCTTGGGGAAGATATTGAGAAAAAGCTCTTGAATGCTATCCCTTTAGGTATGTAATAGATTTCTGTCATAGGCTTGCACTTGGATGCTCATAAACGATAGTCCAACTTTCCCCTCCTGTTTCCTGACATCACAAAGGTTATGTCTCATATTCTGACTTCGTTAACAAGATTTTCATATCTTAGCTTGATGGTCATAGAGGAAAACAATGTTAACCTAAAAGTCTTCTGGGATTTTGATTGCTGACCATGTTGGGTGACACTCTTTTGGGAAAATTAATCAACCGGGCAATGATAAAATAATCTCATGTCCAGAAGAATATAAAAGACCGATCTAGTAGGAAAATCTTGTGAAAGACACAAGGTCTGGAGACTAAAGACATAAAACCAGTCAACATCTGCCATTTGTAGCTTTAACCTCCATCCTAATTGATGCGTCAAACCTTGGAAATACAAGAAAAGATGTATTGGATGTTAACAGCTTTATTGTGTAAGACTTAAACACATGTCACTTCTCAGTGATAAATGCAGTGATTACTATTGGAAATTTCAAATTTGACAGTTCTAGTGGGACAATCAAAAGGGATATCTTTGCCAATTGTAGTCGGACAGAGGGATCACTTTTTTGAGGCTATTTATATATTGGTTGTAAATGAACTAAACGCTACCCCTCTAGGGATGGGCTTCAATTATTTCTGCTTGGTTTTTGGAAGGGATTAGAGATGACCAAGTAAATTAGGACCTTGGCTGTTAGCCCGAACTAGAGGAAGTCTAGGCTGTAATAATTTAGTATCCTAGAACGATCACTTTATTAGGGTTTTTCCATGGTGTATCCTTATTGTTGACCTAATTCTTTTTCTGATGATCAATTCGACTTCTAAATATAAAGATATACCTTTTGTTATAAATCAATATTTTACCTAACAAGTAACAAGTTGATAAGAACCTCTGATTAGCTTTTAGGAAAAGAACTTTGTGTTTGGGCATCTTCATTTTATCCTGTTATCAGATAGGTAATGGCCATCTTGATCGAAATTCTGGGAAGAACCTTTGGAAAGGAACCAGCTTTTGTCTATTCTTTTCCGTGGCAGTTCCTTGCTTAGTTTACCTTTGTGGTGGAGATAGTTCTACGTTTTGGGCATTCAATTAGAAGCCATCGCTGACAATGGGAATTGACAGAGCTTGCTAACATATTACAGTTTAGTTGATTCTATTTCTTGTACAGTTTGCTTGGCTAATTGCCTAATGTAACGGTGGATGCATACTCTTCCAAATTATTTCTATGAACGTCTAGAAGATACTCACGGTATACATCCTTTTCCGGTGTCCTCCTTGTCGGGAAGGTTAGGATCCCAAAGTGAGTCATACATCAAGTGTAGATAGTTGAATGGAAAACACTTAGTGCTAATAATGAGCCGATGGTTTTGACCTAGAAGGCATTGTTGTCTGATATGTATGTGCTTGCTTTGTTTTGCTTGTGCTGAGATAGCTGTCATCTGTTATTACCCAAATTCATGACTGAACATTTGATTTAATTTTTGTTAAGAAGCCCTGTCTCAGTGTGATTGTCATAACAGGTAGGTATGGCCAACCAGAAGAAGTTGCTGGGTTAATAGAGTTTTTGGCCCTTCATCCGGCAGCCAGTTATATAACTGGACAGGTTTGTGGATTTTCTACTCCTCTGTTCAAATCTAACATGTTTCCCGCATATAATCATGCCGCTCAAGTACTCCCTCTGTTCTCTTTTGTTCTTTCCACTTTATGTTTTGAACGTTCTTTCTTGTTCTATCCACCCTTTTTGGATGCTCTTTTTTGTTATACCTAATTTGTCAACTTATCTTCCCAGCTTATGCTTCTTACCTGACATGCATGATGCAAAACTCTTTATGTTTTTCTTACTCAATGAAAGTATGCAACACACTCGCTTCTAAATACCACCCTAGTCTTTGAAGTTATAGACTACAGCGAATAATTAGAACATAAAAGAACGAGTGCGCAGCTTGAACTGCAAAACTACATTATTGATTATACCCACAAAACACTGCTTTAAACCAGCTGCATTTTGTGCATATATTGAATTTAGCTGTTGATTGAATTCTCAAAGTTACCCTCCTTTGATTGTCTATCACAGGTGCTAACAATAGATGGAGGAATGGTTATGTGAAATACTTGTGATAATGTGATCCCAAATTGAGGCTGAAGGCGCCTCGAAATTCTCATTGAAACTGCCTATAAATGTTCTTGCCTAAGCCGAAGTAACTAACTGTTCTATAAGAACCACTGCAGTTTGGCCGAAAGGAGAAGCAATGCTACTAGAAGAACTATTGATGTAACATCAAACTGTCAATTGTTTATCTTCTTTTTTATTGCTTTTAGAAATTGATAATTTGGAATTATTATATTTTTCGACTCAATAGCTTTCCGCTGTAATGTACTCCTTTCGTTTCTTTTTAATCTACGCACTTTCCTTTTTGATCCATTTCTTTTTGAACTATGTTATATAAATCAGAGATTTAGAGAGGAAACACCATTGTGAATATTACGTAAAAGCTACGAGGAAAGACAAAGAGCTTGAGAATTTTGTTATTATTGTTGTGTTATGTATTACAAAAATGTATTTATTATTTATACTACAACTAATTCTAATAGAAGTATTAAGTAGTACTTGGTCTAGTAGTTTGGTTTGATCAAACCCTACTAGAAGCACTTTGGGGGTAGGGATTTCCTCTTACGATTCCCTTACTTCCAAAGGGCCTTGCCTGCAAACCCGGGCCGGATTGACCTGAGCGAAGTTCCGGTCCGATTTGGGCGTTTTTTCCTTACCTTAAAAAAATTATAGTAGAAGTATATAACAAATTAATGCCTGATTTAACTAACAAACTAAGTCAAGCCTGGGTTAACTATATCACAAACTTCAATAAACTACACATCGTTGCTTCTTAATTATACTCAGTCTTGTGTTTTTATACACATTTACAAATCAATTACTTTGCGTCAATTACCTCCCTTACATATAATCTATCCACTTAACTTTTTTATATTCCGTATTATGTGTTACTTTAAATACCCAACGTAGCTTTATTTCCCAATTTAAAGTATCAATCAAGTACCAGTAGTTAATCTTGAATACCAATGAAATAACAAATCTGTAGAAATGGAGGTTTGATAAATATCTAACCAGGCCCGTCTCGAACTATATAGAGGCACTGTGCGATCTCGTATTTGAAGAATTCAATAATGTAAGAGCTCATCCATATTTCACATAATCATATTATGAAGAAAAAAAGTAGTCCAAATAAGTAGATAAACTTTTTCTTTTTACTACTTGAATTTTCTCTATTTTGGGGCCCTCACAAATAAGGGGCCATGTTCCATGGAACATATTGAACATGCTAAAAGCCTCCCCTGTATCTAACAGGTGGATATATTGTAACAAATGTTGTTTGTGTATGAAAAAATATTGTTTTTTTCGTATAACAAATAAGAGGAAAAAAACACAAACAATATATGTCATATACACAAACAACATTTTTTACACGAAACTTTATCTAACACATCTACCTGTTAGATGTTTATCATTCCCCGTACAATTGAGGGTGTAAACTTCTCAAATCTTGAATACAACTTTGTGCTATTAATCTAGTATCTTGTTTTAATAACAAAACTTTTTATTTTCTCTAAATTTCGTATTACGTTTTAGATTTATCCTCCACCAAACTTATTGTTGATGCAATTAAAAGAATATGCCCTGCCCATAAATAATATCTTAAGTACTCTTATCCAAAATTTCAACTCTCTTAATTATATGGCCTTAGATTAATTAGGAAGAATATCCCTTCAATAAAAGAAACTAACAGAATATAATAATTACAAAATTGAAAATTATTTTCAAATTGAAAGTGATTGAAAGTTCTATGAAGACTCTAAATCCAAAAGTGTGCAACACTTGAAGTTGAAGCAATCACAGCAAGAAGCCAACTTGGGACTCTTATCATTTTTTTCATTGAATGATTCTTAAGAATCTATCTTTTCTATGCGCACCCTTTTCACAAACAATCATCCCCATTAATTTTAGATGAAAGATTACATCTTTATCACTTCTATCTCACAAATTTCCCAACTTTTTTATGCTAAAAATACAACAAAAAAACTCCCAAAAGTCAAAAATTTTAGCAGTAGTGTATTTTGTCAAAATCATCATCATTCTTCATTCTTATCTTTTATACAAAATTCTAATCAATTTTTTCTGTAAAAATCATTCAATCTTTAATCTTTGATATTTGATAATAGATATCTTACACCATGGAAATCATAGCTCAATCTTCTTACTATGGTTTAAAACTTCCTCAGTTTTTCATCTTCTTTGCATTTATTTATGTTATAGCACACAAAATCTTTCAAAATTGGGGTCCAAAACATCGTTATGATGCATGTAGTTGTCTTTTATCCCTCTTTCATGGAACCCCATCAGTAATTTTAGCCCTCTTTGCTTTATTTTTAACAACAAACACCCAGAATTCAGAAAATACAATAACAGTTTTTGCTTCAAGAAACACCCCTTTTCAAAACTTAGTGCTTGAATTTAGCACAAGTTATTTCATAATGGACCTCTTTCATTACATAGTTTTTAACCCAAGTGATGTAACATTTATTGCCCATCATTTAGCCACCTTGTTTGCTCTTAGCACTTGCAGGTTTGTGGTCAATCATGGAGCTTTTGCTATATTGGTCATCTTGGTTCTTGCTGAGGTGACTAGTCCATTGCAGAATGTATGGTCTTTGGCAAGGTTAAGAAAGACCGATTTTCGAGTTGCGAAAGAGTTGTATGACTTGCTGTCACCTGGTTTTTACACATTCTATACAGTAGTTAGAGGTGTTTTTGCACCTCTGTTTGTGATGAAGATGGGATTTGTGTATGCTAGTGGAGCTGTGAATGGTGTGATTCCAAGATGGGTTTGGGGTTCTTGGATGCTTTTAACTATATCTGGTATCTTTGCTAGTTTGTTGTGGATTTTGAATCATTGGGTTGTGTTTTACAAAGAAGAAATGTGCAAAAAGAAAAAGTTGAAATGATGTATGGTGTCTTGAATAGCAAGTTATCTATCTGATCTTTGGTGAGTGTTGATTTTGTGTTTGTAAAGCATTGTGGACTAAGTTGTGGATAGGAAGTTATGCAAATATCAAATAGTATTTGGAAATTAGGTTGTATAATTGTATTAAATTAGTACATATTATTGGAAGTGTGTAGTGATAATTGCAAAAGTGATCATATATTTCTTATCTTCTATATGGCATTAATGTCATAAAACAAGCTAAAAATGAATACAATATGAACTATGTAATGCCTAGAAGACACAAAAACCAAAAGAAATGTAAAGTATGGCTAGTTCATTACTTAATTATAAGTAAATGAGAGTATCATCTTTACTTGTGCGAAGGAAACATATCCACATGCGGGAAATTTGAAGGTAGCTCACGGTTGGATATTAACCATTCTTTTGGTAGACAGTTTTAAATGACGATAATGGTTGTAAATAATAGTATAATTTATCATAAAATTTCATGCCAATGCTCATTCTGCAAATTTCCATCTCCAAACAAGTGTTTTTCTTCAAGATGTTTCATTGCTCATCAATAGTCAATGCTACCTTCTAAAGTAGTTTCAGAACAAATAAGCAATATTGACATATAAATCCTTTTACGAAAAATTACACCAAAATTCATTGTCAATACTGTCATTTACTATAGCCTACCAAACAGATAATGAGTTCTCATTATAATAAAAGTGACTAGTTCTCATCTGAAAACTTGTTGATAACGAGGAATTGTTCGATACCTCTGGTGGTTGTTAAGAGCTACTACCATTGAGCCATCGATGTCTTGGCAAACTAAAGGTGAAGGCAAATTTTGCGTGCTTGTCTAGTAAACATGATCGATTCTGGAACTTTTGTGTTTGGTCGACAAAATTTACGATGAAGCTTCTGTCAATATAGTACAATATGCAGAGAAATACTTTTGCATATGAGTCAGATTTACCTCAAAGATTGTTATTTTCTTAGTAATTGTAAAATAGGGATCTATGTATGATTCCTGGGAATGCCCAGGTCGATCTGTACATAATTTTTCATGATGAAATTGGCATCTTTATAAATAAATGGATGGAAAACATGAGATTACAATTTCTAATTGCTGATCTAATAATCCATCACGGTGTAAATCTGATATGTTACATGAATAAAATG
Organism: Beta vulgaris subsp. vulgaris; assembly: GCF_026745355.1. Lineage (NCBI taxonomy): Eukaryota > Viridiplantae > Streptophyta > Magnoliopsida > Caryophyllales > Amaranthaceae > Beta > Beta vulgaris. Next base: position 67,400,583 of record NC_079207.1, read on the forward strand.
TGCCAATGAAGTGATGAACACTGTTAACCTAAGAATCTAAATACATTAGCCCGCGTAAATGACAGATGATAAAACACCGTATATTGCTAGTTCTGAAATTCTGTATCTCTTAGAGCTGATCTGCACCAGACAACCAAATATTCATACAAACTGGATCTTCCAGCACTGAACTTCTCTGTCGCAGATGATTTCCTTGAATGTCAGAGCAAATAACAATCTGATAATTCTCAACTTTCAGTTCCTAAAGAGGAAGGCCTATATGCGAATGATTGATGCGTATGCTGTCTCTGGACTTTCATGGTAATACAACTCCACAAATGTACCACCTCCTATACCCTTGGCTAGTCTCCCAGGATTCACACATAGGCATTTAACATTTTCTTGTTCTTCGGCTTCTGCATTGAGTGAAAGCACCTGTGTTTTCCCGACAAGATTTTTAGTAGAATTTAATTACTATAGTAGATTCTCATCAAATTTATAAAGACGCTTTGGAGAGTCTCCTTGGACTATTCAATTGAAAGACCCTTCAAAACCCTAATGGCTTTGAATTTTGGAGGAAGGCTTCACGCTCACATGAGTACAGCAACTAATATTGTTTGGTTGAATGAAAACATCTTCCATGTGAAATCACAATTGTACATTAGTTTTCCTTTTATTGGTTCCTTTGTTTATGGAGAGTAAAGATTAAATGAATAGAAAGAGAAAGGTAAGCAATAAGGAAAAAAATGTGGGATTTCTTCTTTTAATAAAGGAAAATGTTTCCCATCCCTGGAATAACTATTTTCCACCTATTGATCCATATCAAACCAAACAAAGGAAACTGAGAACTATTATACCAGGAAAGTGTACCCCCAACAAAACATTCTCTTATAATGAACTGATAGGAAACAGGGGAGGAAACAAAGTTATCCTATTCTCCTTGCATTTTTTTGACAACTAAAAACATGTTTTGTGCACCGAGAGTTGAGCAATGAAGCAAGAAATATATGTTTCATTAGTCATTACCTTTGCAAAAGGAGCCAAGTCAGATGGTAGAATGAGTATATGTGGAATGGAGGAAATACTTAGAGCTTCTGGAGCGATTGAGAAGTCCAACGGGACACTATCAGCTGGTGGATATAGAGGGTAGAAGCTATTAAAAAGGAAAAAAACAAATAGGAAAGTTTGATTAATAAAAATTCATAGTACATGAACTAGAAAATCATCCAGTAAAGAGAGGCCATAACATGCCTGCGTTGGCTGATAATATGGGTCGCCAATCTGCTTAAACGGTCTCCTGACAGATTCCTGGATATCTCTTCTCCACTGAGATGCTTTATGACATCTACAGTGCAGCATCCTACCTTTACCTGCATATCAAAAACCTTGAAAGGTAAATTCTTCTACAGATTTCCTTTAAATTACATGTAATAGAACTTCTCATATCAGATCTGCAGCCCCAATTATCCAATGTTACAAAAACTTAATCAACCAATAGGATAAAAACATGCAAACACATTTTTGGTGGAATGAGTCAGAGCACATTTAGTATGTAAAGTTAAATCCAAAGAGAAGTTAATAAAACAGTATTTTGTACAGCAGATGCCAGCCAGCTCAGCTAGTGTGGCATCTGGAGAGCGGTCTCTTAGACTTGGGAGGTCCAAACCTGCCAGTATCATTGCTCTTTGTGGCTCCAATTCGATCAGTGAGGCAGAGACAGAAACATTCAAGTATGATCAGTCATTTCTCATCTTCATTGCAATGAAACTTGAGACTAAGGGTTCTTTGATTTTATGGTTCCATCTACTTCCATAAATGTGCAATATATGACGGCAGAAAGCAAAAGCTAACCTCGTTTGCATCAAATACTCCTGGGTTTGTGATACTCGTTATCTGGCATAAGAAAAAGGTGATACAGTATGTATGTCATAGTATAAAGGAAACTTCATTACACAAATCCTGAAAATCTTATGTTACCTGGTCTATGTTCTCAGAAGTCAAGTCAAACGGAGGCTGCACAGCAACATAGGAATTTATATAAATACTATCTCGAAATCATGTACTATATAGTACGAAGTAATAAAGTCAAAAAAAATTTACACGAAGGAAAAGAATACCTGAGGAAAAACAGGATCATGGTTAGCATCTCGTATAGATGGCACTAGAAGCACGCGAGTGGAAGAACCCATGTATTCAACATGATCTTGCAACTGGAAAAAACATGTTTATGGAGAGATTAGTTTGAAGCTTATACATAGCAGTTCATCTCTTTTGGCTGCAAAAACAACTGAATCTGGCTCTAGAGTAAATACCTTTCTGGTGATTTCTTGGTCAAATACTTCATCAAAGGTCTGGTCAATGGTTGCTTTCTTAATCTCAGGGTGTTCAGAATCAACAAAAGGTCCCAACTGATGAATAGGTCAGACACTTTGTCATATACATTTTCAACTTCTCAAAAAGGAACCAAAAGTATAAATGCTAGAGCTCTTACTAGTATAAGCAACTGTGGCTGCTTTCTAGTTGCAAATGCAAGCAACTCTTTTAGAGGCTCAAATAACAAATTGTCTGTTGTAGTGAATGGGCCTGCTGCTATGATCTGCTCAAATTTGTACAGCAAGCAAAGAATGGAATATGAGAAGGCTGACTTATCACTCAACAAGCTTGAACTATGAACATAATAAACTGATGGAAGATCGTTATACATCCACGTAATGACTAAATAGTGATCACATATTGATAGTTGTTGACAAGCACATTTTTCTTCATAACCCCTTAATTAGGAAATTTTGGAATATACTCACCGAGTATTGTAGGAGTTTTCAGTCTACCTTATCGATCTGGAGATCATGATCACGCTACAAATCCCAGGGTTTGGTTTAAAAGAAATCAAAGTTCTTTGGAGATATTTTGTGGCAGAGAATTTTGTAAAAATTCTTCAGTTCAGCTAATTCAGTCCAAAAGAACAAGGCCCAAGACCTCTTTACAAGTCCTCTTTTCTTATGAACCTCAAAACTAAAGCACAGGAATATTTATTGTCATGAAAGTTTCTCATACTTAAAATGTTTTGTGCTCGTCTTTAACACTAAGAAAGATGTTAAAAACCAGAATACAGCAAAAATTTCTTCAGTTGCAACTATCCATTCAAGTTCTAAACTTTCTTACCATTGATAGTTCACCCATTGCTGGTGATTGACAATTAGGAAGGTCCTCTTCGTCCAAAGCTAATTTCTTAGCAGGATGAGGATTCAAATCAGAAGAGGGCAACAAGGGAATAGTATCCACTAACTTTGAAGCAACTAAACAATGGCCACTGGGATTGGTTCCAACAACGCCAACCACCTAGAAAATAATTTCAATACTTCACTAAATTCCAATACCCAAAGGAAAGATAGGAAACCAATATCATAACTTATTTTAATCAATACCTGCCCCGGAAAGATGGAATATCGGTCCATTTTTTCTAATTCAAGGCGTACAAGTTCTCCTCCTGAATGCTCAACACTGCAAAAACAATAGAAGTAGAACAGCCAAAAAAAGGTCAATGGAAGTTAAAGTCTAAGTAGTATTCTAATATATTAGTATTTCTCATCTCCAAAGCTTCCATAAAGTATCTTGTATGCTTTGGTCTTCCCATTAACTTGTATGTTGTAAACACAGCCACAACATCAAGATACTGACAACGATGACCAAGGCAAACTAAAGTCATCAGAGAGATAGAGACACGTGCCAATGGCTCTAATGCAGTTAGAATTTATTTTATTACTAACTTCTAAATAAATGAGAGCAATTATCAAATTTTCATAAAACCACATATACTGCCGTTTGCAACTACTAAATGATAGAACTACAAATAGCAAGAATTCTCAAGTTGTTCTGGTTTTATACCATTTTGCAGCAAAAATCTATATGAACTCATTGTAAATTAAATGTTTATATTGGAGGCATCTTCAGGTTCTTTTCACCTTAGCCTTCATAACTTGTATGAAATAACGAATAGGAAATGAACATCAAAGTACCTGCTTTGCAGTGTGACTGATTTCTCATTTAGGCGGCCTTCTCCATCACAACGGATCATTCCAACAGCAAACACACTTTTCTGATAGATAATCCCATAAGATGAGTAGATGCTCACAAGATTGCGGAGTAACAACATAGAGAAGCTACTACATACATGCAAGTGTATTAAAAAGCTATATTACCTGTGAGGCCACTGTCGGGTCTTCCTCAGATTGTCCAGAAGCAAGAAATGCTGACGTATGTTTTTTGATGCGGTTTACAAGAAAATCAAACTGCATCACCAAATAACCATGATATGAGTTTGATCAAGTACAATAGTTACATAGATATTCCACTTACTACAAGAAGCATCAAGTACCCTGTCTTCAATTCTATCATACATAAATTTGCAACCAGGTTCTGGCTTGGATCCATGAATGACTAAAGAGCACCTTTTCTTTGGTTGAGCCCTTCGAATAAATTCATCACCCATGTCTTCATCTTCAGATTCTTTTTTTCCATTTTCTGAAATAGATTCAGTTTTGGTCTTAAACTGAACCACAAATTTGTTGGTTCTCTGTCCAAAGGGTGTAATAATGCTCGACTGCTTGCTGGAGGAGAGAAGGTTTCCAGTTGTTCCTTGTGCTGAAGCACCTAACTCTTCGTACCGAGCCAAGGGTCTGTTAGTTGGGGTGTCTAGAACACCTTTTATATCGTCTGGTTCTTCGTTCAAAATCCTGTACAGAAGGCTCGGCTTCAATGTTATATACATAAACAGAATTCTATCACCTGGAAAATAAGATTTAAAAATTGAAAGACAAATAGTCCTCAAAATTCAAGATCGCATGATTTGGAATTTTCTGGTACAACATCAAAGATACTTCCATTCTTTCGCACGATGATATTTAGGAAGACATATTCAAGTGATTAGTGATGGCTGTACACGACAGCCTTAAATAGTAAAAAAGGCATTCATATTTCAACATGAGACAACTAGCTAATTCATGACCCGATTCACATGTATATCTTAAAACCTTCAGATGTACATATATGATATATCTTGTGAAGAAAAGGCAATGTAAGGTTATTTTAAGTAGAGCATGATTAGATCATCATTGTCTGGGTACTCACATATCTACATCACGAATGGAATACGCATGCAAACCAGGCTCCTCCTTGATCAATGCTTCTTTCTGCTCATTTTGTAGGTGCAAAAGAAATCCATCCATTTCAGCATTTTGTACAGTAGACTCATTCATTTGCCTGTGACACAGCATTTTAGTCTAACGGGGCCAAAAGATATACAACACTTAGAACATAAGTCGGTAGAGGTACAAATAGCAAACCATGTGTCCACAATTATTGCTTAAATCATAAAAAGTCCACACTTTAGTCCATCAAAAGACCATATATATCAATGTGAGCTCGAGTTGTTGCTGCTCACTCCCCCTGATCTGGAGGGCAACAGCTCAATTGCTATCTAGTATAAGTCTATGAGACTATGACACTATCAGTGTACAGGGATACAGCACATTTCCCTGTCCTTCCCTTATGGCGTGTTTTAAGAGCAATGATGAAGGGGAAGGGAGAAAAAGGAAGCGAGAAAAGGGGGGATATGCGGGCTTATACTTTCACACATCATTCCAATTCTGGAAGGGTTTGATTAAATAAAATGGGAAGAAAATTGGATTGTTCCCAAGGTTTGTCAGGATCGAGATTCTACTTGGGATTGTTGAGGGGGGACGGGACTGGATCGCTAGTATACTTTTCCCTTCCCTTTTCTTCCCCAATTCATATACAAATAAAAGAATTTGTATCAATCACTCTCCTTTCCCTTCCCTTGTCTTCAATTCCTCTTATCCATATACAAATGAAGAAAATTGGATTGCATGTCTGTTCATTTTCTTTCTCTTTTTCCAATTTCTGATTCAAAATTCCTTTTCCTTCATATGCATTGGTTTGACTTCGCAGTGACCCCACACTTTCTGGAACTATCTTTGGGTGATACTCCGAGATGATACCCTTTCTAGGCACAAATACATGCAAAAGGAGAACCACACACTTTTCATACGTGATACACGCATAAAACACATATCTCAGCGACAAATTGGGAGTTCCTTAGGCAACACTACTATAACATGCTCAGCTTCTAGGTGAACTTGTGGTCCTCATAGCTCTGCGTCCAAAAGAAGGCGGGAAAAACCATACTTGAAACCCGGAATCATAGATAGCATCCAAGACTAATGACTAATCCTAATATTGTAAAAGCCACCTTTAAGAAAATCAAATGATATCATAAATATCCAATATTCCAATGTCATACCTTCATTTTACTCAAGAGCTATAAACTAAAAAAAGATTTCATAAAAATCAATATCATAAACTTGCAAAAACTTCAATTTCTTTTCTATGATTATTCAATTTGAGAAATCATCAAATTTGGGTACACCCATGAACCAACAATAGGATCAATTTAACTGCATATTCCAATTCACATATCAATAAGACATAAAAAATTCAAAAAAAATTAAAAATGGGAGGACCTGTTAAGATAGTAGACTTCCCAACTTGAGACTAGATCTGAAGGCGTAAGTTTGTAATTTATACAAAATGTAAGACCTGAAAAAATAAAACTCAAATTACAGCAAAAATAATGAAAAAAAATTAGTCGAAAAAAATTGGGGAAAAAGAAGAGAAATGATTACATTTTCCGAGAACTGCATCTTCATCGGCGATGTTGAACCCACTTTTATTGAATTCTGCTTTGATTTCAGCCTCCATTAATTGAGATTTCGTCGAATTCTAGGGTTTGCGATTTCGAGGGTTTTTTTCAGAGTTCAAGCAGTGAATAAAGAGGAAAGAGATATTGATAATGGCGGGAAACTTCTGAGGGTGATGTGCGTAACCGGGTAAATAAACAGGTGTTAAATTTTTCTTATCATATGGCCTATGGGCTCTTTTTTTGGTTGGCAACCATGGGGCATGTTCTCTTCGGCATAAAACAGCTGAATTGAAATGAACTAAACTAAAATGAATTGAATTGAACTAAATTAAACTGAACTGAATTGAATTGAATTGAATTGAAATGAATAGTGATATGTGAGAGTAAAAGTATTGTCCAGAGCTGAACTAAATTGAGCTGAACTGAAAATAAGCTAGGGAGAAGAGGCCCTTGGCCACAAAAATCATGTGGCTCAATTGAACTAGATAACTCGAACTCGATCTGATCCGAAATTTACTCGATTTGAACTGAACTTTACTCGACTTGACCTAGTATTATCTGTAATTAGAATTGATTAAGTTGTCGCAATGAACATAATAGAGTATAGACTTAGGCTCTGTGTCTTTTGGACTGAATTAATGAAAATTCACTTCAGTTTAGACAAGTTCAAGTAAGTTCAGACAGATTCTGTTCGATTTAGTTAGTTTTCTCTCGGTTCAATTCACTATAGATAAATTAAGTTTAGTTTGGTTCAATTATAATAAAGGCTAATATCTTGCCGATAGGCGAGAGGGTGTCGAGATCCCGGGCAACACGGTCTTCCCACCATGATAGAAGGGAAAGTCGCTCGGAGATATTGGTTCGAATCCAATCGCGAAGTGGCCGCCTTTGCTCAATTTGGGTCAGACTTTGATGTTGTGACTCAGGCGTTACTGAATAGAGGTGCAAGACTTTTAGACAAATTAATTTTATTTTAATTCAGTTCAATCCAAAAAAAAAAAAGCATTTGATTGGACAATCCAAATTGAATCTACGATGGCAATAACTAATAACTTATCACCTAAACGTATTTGGCCCAGATTAAACTCATTGTAAACAACTACCATGTATTATTTCTTTTATTTACGCATCTTGATTTTTATACTTGCCAAATGTGAACTTTTAACTGTTGATATTTTTTTATTATAAAGTTATAGTGAAAATTATAAAAAGTTGATATATAACTCGTTATGTGTTTACGAGATGCATGTGTTGATGTATTTGTATGAAAAACATAATTTGGTAGAAAAAGGAGCTCTTAAAATTTCTTTCATCATTAAAACAATGATAGTTTTTTTTAACAATGTAAGCATTAATATCAAAGGAGTATTTTATGTATTTTAGGGGGACATCAAAGTTTTCAAGTGTCCCCTTATTGGATAAAGATACATATGGAGGTTACTCTAAGAGCATATAGAACGGGGCTCTCTAACTAATTCTTCAAGGAGAGAGAAAATACAGAGCTACCTCTTACCCAACAATGGGGATCTTGAGTGCGTCTTGAGTGTATCGCTATGAAAATACTTTGAAAAGTGTATCTTGGAAGAGATACCATTTCCATTACCCATTAAAAAGTGGGGAGTTCAAGCTACTGTTCCTTAGTAACAGTGCTGTGACGGTTCTGCCCCTTCAAATCCCTGAAATTGCCTATTTGCCCTTCCTTCTTTCTTCCACGTTTTCCTCCCTTCTTCTGCCTCTGCCTGTGGAACATAAGCAGGGGCTCCTCTCTCCAGCTTTTCCTCTTTATCTCTTCTCTCTCATGATTCTTTGACTCTCTCTCTCTCCTTTTCTGCCATTACTAGGGTCCTTTCCCTTTCTCCTTTCGATTCCCTTCTAATTCAAACCAAAAAAACAAAACCTTCATCTTTCTCTCTCCTCCTAGATCTCCGCAACATTTCTGCAAATTCGATTCTGACCAGCTGTCGTTCTCTCAATCTCGAGATCTCTAACAATTTTAGGTTATCAGTTGTTCGATTACACTTTTTTGTTTAACAATTTGCTGATTCAATTAATAAATGTTCAATTGTTTGATTTCTGCTGTGATTTCTAGGGTTTCGTGATGAATTTGATCTGAAAATCGCGCATTTTGTGATCAAATCAAGGTAGAAAGATGGACTCGTGGCGCGGAAAAGTGTCGCTTGGAAATTTGGATTTTTCAGGCTCAGTGAATAAGCTTCAAGATAGTGTTAACAGGCTAAGAGCATTGAGAAGAATTTTGATAGTGCTCTTGGTTTAGAAGATAAGCCTCAGTCCAGCAATGAAGGTTTTTTTTTCTCTCTCTTCTGCAGTTTCTTTCTTCTTTTGGTTTAATTTAGAGAATAGAGTTGTATATGTAAATGTTGCGTCGATTTTTGTATATTGAATTATTGATTAGGATGTTATATATTGCTGATTGTTGAATTATATGTAAATAATCCAACATGTTTAATCGCGTTTTGGAGAAAAAAATCACCCTAATTGATCTAAATGAAGGTTTTGTTCTTTTTCGTTTTTTCTGGATTTTGACCTAATTTTTGTTTTCCAATTTGGGTTTTGTTATTTGCTTGAAATTTTTTGGTTCAATTGGAAAGTAATAACCTAATTGTGTTGATTAGGGATCTTGATTTGCATATGATCTTGATTGGAAAGTAATACCGGAAATATACTCATCGCCATAAGTCCATTTCAAAGACTGCCTCATCTATATGATTCTCACATGATGCAACAATACAAAGGGGCACCATCGAGATAGCCAAGCCGTCATGTTTTTGCAGTTGCTGATGCTGCTTGCAGGTAATATTCGCCTCATAATATTTCATTTTATTTATGTAAGTGCCTAACATGAATTAGTTTTTTGATAGGGCTATGATAAACGAGGGGAAAAGCAACTCCATTCTTGTAAGTGGCGAAAGTGGAACTGGTAAAACTGAGGCTACCAAGCTGCTGATGCGATACATTGCTTAAATGGGAGGTCATTCTTCAACTGAAGCACGCACAATTGAGCAACAAGTTCTTGAAGTATGATTATACATATTTATGCTTGTATTTCTTTTGTTTTTCTTATAATGTCATAAGAAGTTCATTTGTGGTAACCGATTGAAACACAGTCGAACTCAATTCTTAAGTCATTTGAAAATGCTAAAACAGTTAAAAATAATAACTCCAGGTGAAGAGTTACATTCCTCCTTTATGATAAAACAATGCGGTCATTAGTTCTCTCTCAGTTGAATCTGTATGATATATCTCACTAGAACATAAGTTCTAGGGACATTTGACTGCTAAAATATCAATGTTGATCTATCATGTTCTTTAAGCACGGACTGCACTGATATTTTTCTTCCCTTTCTAATATTGTGAAAGGTTGTCAATGAGTATTGCTTTATAGGTAAATTACTTTTCTTCTTTTTTCCATAATGCTCCTCACGAATTGTGAATGCTTTCCTGACTTCATCGTAATTTCATCTTGTCTCTTTCATCTGAAGGGTAGTACTTTAAAACATGGTATCTAACTTTGCGCTCTTATACGGAAAAGTGCTTTCGGGTCCTAGCTTATTAGTAAGGCTGAAATAAGTAGTTGTCCTGGAGGTACATTATATCAAATTATTAGTCAATGACTGATGTGAAATGTTGTTCATGTTCCAGATTATCAGGACTAGAAAGGGTGTTATATTTGGTGGGCTCCTTGATTGTCCTCTTAAACCTTGTCCAAAGAGGAAATATCAAGTGAGTTGATTCATCGTTGTTGACTTTCTTTTTTTACCATGCTTATGCTTGATTGTGCTTATGCTGAACTTAATGATATACTCCCTCCGTTTCATACTAATCTACACACTTTGACATTTTGCACTATTCACAAATTTTACTTTGACCATCATTTGTGATTTATACGCGAATGAAAATATAGTCATGTGGGATCTCGTTAGATTCATCATAACATGTATTTTATTAATATGTACTTTTTATAATTTTTACAAATACAAAACTAAAGATATATGTCTTCAAAGTTTTGCATTGGCATGCGTGAAAAGTGTAAGTGTGTAGATTAAAATGAAACGGAGGGAGTATGTGACAAGGAACAAATTATTCTTTTTTTTTTACAACTAAATTTGGTGCACCAAGGTTGTTTAGAGCAATATGTAAAGATCTATCCTTTGACTATGCGTAAGCTGTGCAATTAACTGAGCTGCTTGGTAGAATGTGTTTTCAAATGACAGAAACAACCTGGTATTAATCCCACGGGGGAAGGGGTGTGTGTGTGTGTGTGTTTAATATAGTCTACCTTACCCTTCTCGTGTTCATACAAGTAGTAGAATATTTTTTGCATGTTGCTAAGAAAAAGATAAATGCAGTTTATTTACTATTTAATATGTTACTCTTGGATTTTACTTTGTTTATGTCGAACAATTACAGTTTCGTTAACTGCCCCTAATGCCTTTCACTTTAGAATCGTATCTGAGTAATCAGGATTGTAGCCGAATTTATCGATTAAGCCTCCTTAAAGGTGTTTCCTGTGTTTGGAATTACAAGAGAGCTATTTGTTATTCTTGTCTTACTACTGGACCATTGTTCTGTTCTACATGTTTGAGATAATTATTTTTGTTGTCTCCTGTCCCGTCCAATTGTGATGCTGAACACGCATAGTTTGTGTTTGTCCAATTGAATAATTGTCATGAGTTAGTAGAGTGTCTTGGAAACTTATGGACCGGCAGACTGTTATAGACCTAGATTGGTTTTTATGTGGTTCATGCTCATTCACAAGCTCTGCCTTTTCAACTTTATCTATCCTTATCCATCCTTGTCTCGAGAATGCTCATGAAGAGATGACCAAAGAGAATTGGATTAACTAAGAAACGAATAGTTGTAGAGATACAAGTGCAATACATCCATTGAGAGAAAATGGTAGTAAAAGAAGATGAATAAGTTTCTCTTTATGATTATGGGTTTCACACTGTCATTTTATAGTAACATTCATTTGTAAATTTGTAGTTAGTGTCTCATGATGTAAGGCTTATGGAAATCCCATTACTTTATGATTCTATTTAGAGGACACGTTATTACTAATAACTTCATTTCTCTGTTCTGATGGCTTGTTTTATTTTAAAAGTAAATTTAAATGCTAAAAGGTCTAATTTATAGCCAATAAGAAGGTCAATTTTTATGAGGAAAAAGAATTATTTTTTTACACTCTTCCTCTCAGGATTGGTTTCTGTCCCTGTCACATATAACTTTTTTTTATAGGATGTCTCCTAATAATCGCAGGGAAATCAATGGTTAACTAAAATATAGCTTCTAGATATTGGTAATTAGTGATGTTAGGATAACCTTGTTATATGCTACTATTCGTAATTACTCTAATAATTCAGGATAAGATATGCAAATGTTTGTTTATTACATTGTTAAGTACGAAAGAATTACATTGTTAAGTACGAAAGAATTACATACTTTTAAAAGAGAACTTATATAGATGCCAAAAATAGCTATTATGTGAGGAAATAATCCTACAAGGTGTGTAGCACTAGCTTTGCGTAAATCTTTGATATGTGTTTCTGATATATTACTTTGCTTGGTATCTCTAAATTATGTAGGTCTACGATAACAATGTTGAAGGAAAGAAGATGTGTTATACCATTTATGGGGAGGTATGCTTATGCTTGTCTAACTGCACACGAGCTTGATCTCATACCTAATGAATTGTTAATTTCAGTTATATTGTGATTTTACTGAGTATATCCTCCCTTTACCCAACGTGTTAAAGACTTAAAGATAAGGATTCCTAAGAGAGAAAGAGGGAAGAGAGCAATATGTCCACTTTTAGCACGGTAATTCAGTTTTATTTTGCATAAATCGTACATAAAAAGTGAAAGAGGAAAGGATGTTGGGAAGAGTTTAAGGGGGTTTCTTACATTCAAACAGTCTTTTTAAGTAGTTCTCGAGTAATGAGACTGTTTGTCTTTTAATGGGCTTATTTAAATTTTGAGCTGATTTTTTCAATTTTCACTTTAATTTCTCAGTTATTTTGATTCTTTTCCCATTTTGTATAGATGTTAATTCAACCATATCTTTTGAGTTTCTAAATTAGGAGCTTTGTAAAAAGTAAGCATGCATTTGAGTAACTCTTGTTATGTACCTTTATTTAAGTTCTGTCAAGTAAGCATGCATTTATAAAGAATGTCTAACCCCGAAAGACATATTGCTTTGCTATATAATATGATGTTATGAGTGCGAGCGGAAGCAAAGATTTAGAGATATAGGTGGATATACGGCAAAAAAAAGTAATATAATTTGACACAAATTTAACTTGGGAAAAGTCCTCAACAGGCACAAATCGACGAACAACGAGTACCCAATAATCCACTATATATATGAAAAATATGAAACTATAAGAACCTTAAATAATTTGAGTAAGTAATAAAATTACGATTCTGACCATTTACTAACAACTCAGAAAGGAGTAATTTAACGAGACACTATAATATTTGAGTAGGGAGATTTTGTGTATAAAAGGATAGTCTCTCAATTTCTTGGAGAGTCAAACATTTTCTGAATAGGTGCCAACAATTATCTGAGAAGTAGAGGTAACTTACATTGTAGATAATCTCTAAGCCAAAATATTATATGTAGGAAGAAATCTTTTAGGATCGGAGCCTTGAGGATAATCTATAGATTATTTTGGTGGATATGTGTTGCTTCTTGTGAATGTCCAAATAGAACTCAATTGTTTATAGAGGTGCTTAAATTGGTTGACTAATGCCAAAAAGAACAAAGACGTCTCTAGCATTGATTCCATGAAAAACCATGTAGAATATTTTGCCTTTAATGCTCTTCATATCATAATTTTGCTCAAGATTTTTATATTAAGGCGTGCACTTCAAATATATTCTAGGATGATCAAATCCAATTTGTAAGAGCGCTGACCTTCATGTAAAGAAATTTGAGATATATGCTTGAATATGGAAAACATAATGTGGTCCATAGAAAAATTTGGGCCACACAAATCCAGCAACGAAAAATAAAACAGTTATATTTACCCTAACAATGTGATGGTTGATATACAAGTTCACATTGTGCATATAATATGAGGGGGGGAGCGAGGGGGGGGGTGAAAGGGGACAGAATAGAGGGGTGAGAGTAAGGGGGTGAGGAGAGGAGCGAGGGTGAGAGGGTAAGAGAAGAGGGAGCGAGGATAGGGGTGAGTGGGGAGAGAGTGGGGGTGAGAGGGGAGGGAGCGAAGGGTGATAGCGGATGAGAAGGTAGGGAGTTAGGGTGGGGTGATCGAGGGGGAGAGTGGAGGATTGAGAGGGTGAGGAGCGCAGGGGTGAGGGAGAGTGAGGGGGTGAGAGGGGAGGGAGCGAAGGGTGACAGGGGATGAGAGGGTAGGGAATGAGGATAGGGGTGAGAGGACAGTGGGGGGTTGAGAGGGTGAGCGGGGAGGAAGCAAGGGTAGGGGTGAGGGGGGAGGGAGCGCAGGGGTGGAGGTGAGGGGGAGTAGGGGGAGAGGGGAGGGGGGAGCGAAGGAGGCAGGGGAGTAGAGTGAGGTCTTGGCTTCTCAGCTGTTAATTTTCGATTTCTCTGGATGTGGAATTGCTTTAGTCTACTTTTGAAGCAAGCTTCATGATTAATGTCATGCACCTACATCCTTAGAAGCTACTAGAGATAGGTAGATCATTAAATTCAAGAGAGATACATGCCTTGATCATCGTTGTCCCCAAAAAAATTAAAGGAAATAAGAGAAAGATAGAAAATATAAGAAAGAAAAAGGGTAATTCATCATCTGTTACTATAAACTGTTCTAGGTGATGCTTAGTTGAGTTTTACATAGCATCCCACTGTAAGTGAAGCAAAGTTATGTGTTTGGTGCAATATATTTGTTCTTGGACAAACTTTACATTATTTTTGGGACTTTTAAGATATTGAATGCTTGGTTCAGAAATTTCTTCATCTACCCTTCAATAAAGATGCTCAAACTCATGGCATTTAAGTTCCTGACTACTTAATGTTCCACATTTTAGCAGCATATGTCAAGGAAAATGAAAATAAGTTTCTTCACTAGATAACTCACATCATTGATTGTTGTGAAACATTTTACATGAAATCTGAGTGTTTATGAAGCAAGTTGAGATATTCTGTCGGAGTTATCTGACTTGCTTAGGGATTGGGTAGAATAGTGTTGCTTTTGGTTCTTCTGTATTTTTTTCATATTTCCAAATGTACATGCTGGTATTCACTAGGATAAAGTCTATGTACATTAGGAAATGATTAAACTCCTTATCATACATGTTTGTAGTATCTAAGGTCTCAACTGCTTTTGATGCTCAACATTATTGTTCGCCATATTATGAAAGGCATGTTAAATGAAAGCCTGTTTAATCAAAACCGTAGACCTGACTGAAACAATATCATAGTTTGTGCTTGGAAAACAGAAGAAACACCTTTTATGTTGAAGAGAGCAGTGGCTCAGCCTCTGCTGAGCAAATGAGCAATGTGAATTCAGTTCCAGCAGCAAACTTCGGACCAAGAAAAGTCGGCGAGTGAAGAGACCTATGTTGAAATAGAGGTCTGTTTATAGAGCGCTCAATGAGGCACATCCTCTTAAGTTTGATTTGTCCATGCGTATCTTTTGCAAAATATGTTCAGGTTTTGCAAAATATGTTCAGGAACAAGTTAGTCAAGATTCTGTTTTTTGCTACACATGCTAAATGAAGAGAAATTTATTTCTTGGTCAACCATCAATACTAACCATGTACTGCAGGTCACGACCGAAGGAGTCATTTCCCAAACATGGAGATAAGGATGCACACTTGGTTTCTTTTTTCTTTTTGTTGTTGTTCAATATTCTATTTTTCTTATCCATTTGGGAAAATGTAAGAATAAATATTGGTGGAAGATTGGAGTATTGTAGTTATTTTGTCATTGCACTGTATTAGTATTATGTTAATATCCATAACCTTGTAATATTCAAACAGATATGAATATAATGTTGAGTATACCTTTAGTTTGATTATAGTTGATTGATTTTTTCAATTCAAATTGAAAGAGATTAAACTGGATTTGCAGAAACGCAAATTACTATATCAAGATCAGGCCAAATAACATTTTAGGTGTATAGATATAATGCAATGCAAATCACTATAAAATCCTAATGGTCTAACATCTCTTAATAATAAAATGTTTATAAATTTATAATTAGTAAAATGTTTTTGTATCAATTTGATAGATGGTAGGAAAACAGAATAATCATATGAAGAAGGTATAAGAGTAATTGGGTCATTATTTCTAACTACGATGATCAAGCTGAGCATGATTGAAGGGAAGAAGATGGAGGAAATTGAATGAACATAGTAGGCCAGTTGCGAAAATGCTAGCAACAAGGTCTTTTATGATTATTATATTACTTCCTCCGTTCTGAAACAAGTGAAACATTTCTCCCTTTATGTAAGAGCTTTTTGAAAGAACTGTTTCACTTATTTCATAACGGATGAAGTATTAGACCTTCTAGCATCTTGGGATTTGTTTATATAGTTGGATCAACTACTACTTTCGCGTTGGTGATATGCATTTAGTTATTCACTTTTTGATATGCTTTGGTTTTGCTTAAATCAATTATGCTAATACTTGCATTTAGTTATTCACCACCAATTTCACTACATTGGGGAGCTTGCACTAACAATGGTTATATGCATATATGTTATGCGCAATCGCTACATGTTGCAATTATTAAAGAGCAGATAAAGTATTACATTAATCAATAATAATTAAGATATTTTGTCCAAAATAATAACACTATAAATTTTGCTGCCTTGGGGGGCCGTGCGCGATAGCGCACGGACCAACAACTAGTTGTAAAAAAAATGGGGAGTGACTCTTCATTACCCCCAACCAATGAATTGGTGACATATGGGCTATGGCATAAACGAGAAAGTTTCATTAGTGAAAAATGAATAGAGAGAAAGCTTAATCACATAGTAAAAAACGAATAGAGATTATAGAGCACTATAAAGAGCTTTATTGTTACTAGTGTTTTGAAAGTGAGAATAGTGAAAAGTTCATTGAAGAGTCATTACCTCTGTATATGCTCTAATAAAATTCCATTGAAACTATGTTATTCCTTAATTATAAATTAACTATTAAGTATTGCAAAAATACAATTTGTAAAGTCATAAACTCAATTAATTTTAGAGCAAGCTCGAAGCCATGGTCGAATTTCTAAGTTCACTAGCTCAAAAGGTTAAAACTATAAGTGTATATCCCGAAAATTTAAACTTGCTTAAATTAAATAATAATAATTAGTGGTTGAAATTTTCCTTTACTCATAAGTTATTATCGAAATTTTGTTATGCTATATCCACATAATGATAATTAATCCGTTAAAATATAGGTTACAAATAATAATAAAATTATGTTAGATTAAATAATAACAATAAATTAGAGTAAGGAAACAAAGTAGTAAACAAATTGATTACTTTACAAAGTAATAGCATTAGGAATCAAAAAGAAAATGAGAAAAGAAAAGAAAAAGAGAAAAGAAAAGAAAAGAAAAAGAAAAAAAAAAAGGAAATCAAAAACATATCTACTGTTTCATTTTCCTTCCTAAACAACCCGTTTTCCATTTTCCTTCCCAAACAACCCGACAATGAATTTTGATTCAGGACAGAATTTTTTTCACATAAACAAACTCAACTGCAATTAGAAACTTCAATTCAATTCAAACCCATCTAAAAATCTGATTTTTATACTCAAACCCACCCAAATTTCAGTTTTCTTCACCAAATCAACCCACCAAATTCATGAAATTTATCCCCCAACTATGCCTATAAATACCCATTTCTTCCTCCCTCAATTCACCACCACAACCATTCCACTTTCTTCGCCAAAAACCCGCTAACCCTCGCCGGAAAAAGCCACCAAAACGCTCCCCAAAGCTTCTGTTTTTTTTCGCAACTCTTCCTCCTCTGTTTCGGGTCAGCCACCGCAGCCCCACCGCGGCGCCGCCACATTCCTGCGCCTCCTGTGCGCCACCACCACACCTACCCACCGCCGCGATCTCCCTCACCTGCTCGCCTCTTCTTCTTATTCTTCTCTCTCTCGCCCCATCTCTCTCTCTCGTGTTTCGCTCTCTCTCCTCGTGCGCCGGAGGAGCCACGCCAGAACCGCCGGAATCCTGCGCCCCCATCCACGCTGCCGTGCCGCTGCTATTGGATCCCTGACCCCACCGCCGGCCATTCTCCCTCCTCTGCCCTGTTTTTGGTCCTGCTCAATTGAGCAGAGGTATGAATGAACATACCTTCCTTGTTTTCATTTTATGAAGTTGGTT
The DNA here is from genome assembly GCF_026745355.1 of Beta vulgaris subsp. vulgaris. NCBI lineage: Eukaryota > Viridiplantae > Streptophyta > Magnoliopsida > Caryophyllales > Amaranthaceae > Beta > Beta vulgaris. The sequence goes on from NC_079207.1 coordinate 67,418,609, forward strand.
TGTTTAAATAACTTATGGGCCATGTTACTCAACTTGTTGCTCAAAATAAAATCTGATTTTTAATTAAACTAAGCTATAATGGGCTAATTAATTAGATTACTTTTTTAATTAGTTGTTCTAATCAAGCAACAAGATCTAAACTAATTGAGTTAATTATCACCAATGGTTCACCTTATTTTTGTAATATGAAATTGTTAGACTTACTTTAGTTAGTAGATTAAATTATAAATTTACGCAACTATTTATGATAAACGTATAATATTACGAATCGGCAAGAAAACTTAGCGATAACGTCACTTAGTAATTATCAATTTACTCTTATAATCGAAAAATAATAAATGAATATTAGTAATTTATGATTAGTTGGGCTACGATAACTTAAATTATTATAAAACTTGTTGAAGCTAATTAAATTACTTATAGTACAAATATGTGATGAGTAAAATTATAATTTAATTAATTAAAGTAACGTAAGCTTAAATAATGAGTTTATGTAGCATCAACAACGATCTTTAATAATAAAAGTAATACTAATAAATAAAGGTCAGTTGTTAAAAGAAATCGAATATTTACATTTTTGTTGCGTCATTTCATGGTTAGATTTAAACGGAAAAGATATTACAGCCTCCCCCGGCTTTCAAGTTATTACGCAGGAACCGAGGTAACATCTATTGCTAACACCCACGATCCCCTTCGAAATGTGTTTATGAAATGATGTTTATAATTATGTTAAGGATTTTGCAATGTGAATCTTATATGGATTGTGGGATTAAATTGTTTTCGAATGAGTTTCGTAAATGATGATCTTATGAGTTATTAATGCTCAAGTATGATTCATGAAAGATCTATGGCTTATGCCGATGAATGCAAAAGAAACGAAACATGATAAATAAAAGTGAAAGAGGTTCTGGCAGTATAATGTTACGCTTATCTACTTTATGGTCGTGCACGTACCTTCGCACCCGCCGTACACCGAAAAGGGAGCTGGGCTCCTTGAGGGGTACCGCATGCTATTTTGGTGCGAGCGGTGTATCCAAAAAGGGAGCGGGGCTCCTTGAGGATCATCGCATGGTGGTGTATCCAAAAAGGGAGCTGGGCTCCTTGAGGATCATCACATGGTGGTGTACCCAAAAAGGGAGCTGGGCTCCTTGAGGGTCATCACATGTCTATACTCGCCAGTTACCAAGCTAAAAGATGAAAAGATAATGGGAACTTATAAAGTATCAAGATGCTATTTATACTTGTTTACCTTGCTATTATTTCATTACGAATTTGAAATATGTTTTACTATATTCTCTTCTCCCTGTTTGCAAATAAAATGAATTGAAATGAATTTACGTTGTTAGGGTAGTATGTTACTGAGCTTCGGCTCACGATGTTGCTTTTGGTTTTAGGTACTAATGAAGATGACGGGATGGCGTAGAAGTGAGGATGGCCAACTACTTTACATTATGAAAACTATATTGGTTATGTACTCTAAATCTATGATCACTAGAACACGAACTTAGTTTAACTATAACTACGTAATCATCTATGCTTAGCTATTTATATTAATATAATTAAGATGCTTATTTTAATAACTATAATATGTTTAGCGTCATGAACGAATGTTTGCCTTGTATTTTCTCGAACGGAAAATACGGCAGTAACGCACCAACCATCTAAGTTCCGCTGCTAACATTAGATTAATTAACTTAAAAATAATGTTTAGAGGTCGGGACGTTACAATAACGATATGACACTACTAGAAAATACACATTAAAAACCGAAACCCAAAACCGATCTAAATGGGTGGGAACCATAATCTATCTTTCTCCTATTTATCTATTGTGCAATATTGATGGTGGAAGAATCTATACAAATATATTAAAAGGCGTGTGAAAACAAGAAAATGTGCCATGTGGCACTCTCCCTATAGAGTGTTAGTTCATGTAATCCATGTACACTAAAAAAATTAAGAAATTGCATGGTATAGGATTTGATCCTGAGACCTTAAGTACATATACTAAAGTTCTAACCACTAGGCTAAGTTATATTTAGTGTTATTATTAGAAAGTATTATGTTAATAAATGAAATTTTTTCTTCCTCAGGGCATAACCCGGACCTAATAACTAGTTAAACAATAAAAATGTGTGTTTCAAGATTCGAACCCTGACTTCTCATTTGATATGCTAAAACACTAACCAACTACACTACAATACTCAATTGGTCTTTTTTGGGAAAAAATCATTTAAAGAAAAGATAATATTTCTATTTTTGAATACTTCAAATGCATTTTGGTAAATAATCCGGAGCGTATTGCTCTGGACACAAACTAGTTTACTATTAAAATCATTAACTTGCTAAATTTAACCATGATATTTAACATTCCTAGCTACAGATACAACCCATCACACTTCCAGAAACGCATCATCTCCGTGACTGCTAGGTAACCCATCTTCATTTTTCCATTCCTCAGAGTTCCTTTGGCAAAATGGACACAAACCCGTTTTTCATTCAATTTCCACAAAGAAATACCGTCATCATTGTTCATTTTATTTCCGTAAAGTCTCAAACAATGGGTGGAAATTTCCGGAGGAAAGCCATCTGATTCCAGCATGCAAACTACTTCATTTTCTGGTAGTGCATCAAAAGACCAATCGTTTAACACTGCATTATGCAAAATCATGTTCAAGACCGAATCCATGCATTTCTCATCTACAATTCTCCAATACCCATTGATTTCTAATGCACTAAGAGCTTCTAGCCCAATCTTAATTCCTCATCACTTGCTCGAAAATTACAGCTCTTAGCTAGAATATCATCTAGTACAGAATCTCGATCGGAAAAATAAGTCATAGCTTTTGAGAGTCTTGTAATTAACACTTGACTATCCGATTATTAGGCTAGGCTGCCTAATCTATACAAATATATTAAAAGGCGTGCGAAAATAAGAAATTGTGTCACGTGGCGCTCTTCCGAGGTGTAATCTATTTACAATAAAAAGAAATTGCATAGTATAGGGTTTGATCCTAATACCTCAAGTACATATACTAAAGTTTTAACCACTAGGCTAAGTTGTATTTAGTATTATTATAATAAAGTATTATATCAATAAGTGAAATTTTTTCTTGCCCGGGGCATATCCCAGGCCTAATAACTAGTTTTTTTAAAAAATATTGATAGGAATATCACACACTATATATAGAGGCAAAAAAAAAAATCGATTTTTTTTCCCTAATATTCTTTTTTGGAGTTACATTACTTTTTCATCAGAGGTACATCACTTATTCAAAATTTACGCACTATAACTCTTATGAATTAGTGATCTAACTCTAATGAAAAAGTGATATAACTCCAAAAAAAATTCAAATTTCTAATATTCCTTTTTTTTTGGCTCTAAATTTTTTAGATGGGTATAACTCTAATGAACAAGTGTTGTAACTCTCATCCAATCATGTCGTTGAGATTCATTCTCATTTATCATGTAAGTATATGTATATATATATATATATATATATATATATATATATATATATATATATATATATATATATGAGTTCATATGAGAATGCATACTTACATGAGAAATGAGAATGAATTTTAGGGGCAAGATCACATGATAATCCTTCTTACATGAGAAATGAGAATGAATCTCAACCACACGATTGGATTAGAGTTACAATATTTGTTCATTAGAGTTATACCCTTGAAAAAAATTCAAGCCCAAAAAAAAAATTCGAGATATTTTTCTAATTTTTGTTTGTTTGGAGTTACATCACTTTTTGATTAGAGTTACATCACTTGTTCATTAGAGTTATAGCATGTAAAATCCATTATCATTTCTCATGTAAGTATGCATTCTCATATGAACTCACTTCTATATATATATATATATATATATATATATATAGGAATAGGATCTTGTGAAAACACCCATTAAAATGAAAACTAAAAACACAAGATCTGGAGCGTTGATTTCTAATTGTATCATTCTCGCATCGCGTACTCTCTGGTTCTCTTTTTACTCCTCTGCTATTCTACTGATGCATCCCAAAACAATAACTCCAACAAATACAACTACACCACCACCAACAACAAAAACAACGCAACACACACAACACAGGGAAGGGAAATTCCTACTTAAAACTCTTTCTCTCTCTTCAATCTCTCTCATCTCCGACGAATTTTCCGGCATCAAAACGACGCTGTTTAACACCTTTCTTTCTCATCTTCAACGTATATTATAATATTGCTCTGAAGAAAAGCTTTTTTTTTTTGACGATTTTTCAAATTTCAGCTTTTCAATCGCTAATCAAATAGAGAAAATCCGAGAATTTTTGGATTTAATCTATTTTTTTTGTTGAATTTCTTTTTGTAAATCGTTTATTTGGTCGGAAATTGAGAATTTTGGAGATTTTTTTGTTGGTATGGAGAGAGTAGGCGCCAAGAAGTGGTGGGAGGAGATGAGAAGGTGTGATGTGATGATGATGATGGTGATGGTGTCGTGGAGGAGAGAGAAAGTTGGGTTGTGGATATGGTGGATCGGAGAAGACATGGAAATTTCAGTAAAATTTCTTTATTTGATGAAGATGAAGATGATTAGAGAGTTTTCATGATTTGTGTGGAGAAGTTAAGGGGAAATGGCAGTTGGTAAAGAAAGAGTTAAAAAAGTGTACAACAGACATAAAGGCAACTGTTGTTGTAGTAGTACATTATTTTTATAGTTACCTTAGAAGTGGAAGAAGTTATTCTTATAGCATATAAAGTTATCCTAAAAGTGCTAAAAGTTACCCTTGAAATATATATAAAATTACCCTAAAATTGCTAAAAGTTACCCTAAAAATGGTAAAAGTTACCCTAAAACTGGTAATAGTTACTCTTATAATCAATAAAGTTTTCCTTGAAATATATAGAACTACCCTTAATATAATAAAGTTACCCCAAAACTGGAAAAAATTACCCTAAAAGTGTTAAAAGTTACCCTAAAGGGGTTAAAAGTTACCCTTGTTTTCAGATTAAGAGGTGTTTTCAGCGGATCCTACCCCTATATATATATATATATATATATATATATATATATATATATATATATATATATATACACACTTTAGGGTGACACAACAAAAAATATTATTAGTTATTTACTTTTCCCTTAGAAAGAAAATTATAAAAACAAACCAGCTATAGAATATATATTACAGTTTGCACCTAGTTTTAATTAAATGCACTATGCATTGTCCTAATTTTAGGCAATGAAACGAATCTGAATCTGAATCTAAGTTTCTATTTTAAGAAACTAAGAAACTCAATTCTTGTGGACTATTCTACCAAAAAAATAGCTCAAATATACCCTATAAAAGATACCATTTGCTGATACTTGAACCAACTTTTCAAGTTTTTGTTTCCTTTAATTTCTCTCTCTATCATCCCCTTTCTTTCTATCATCCTATGTACTGTACTTAAGTTTGTCCTCTCTAACTAATCTTTTTTATCCTGAAATTATAAGTTGATAATATGACATTAGATAATAATGTCAACATTGATGATTGGTTGCCTGTTACTTCCAATCGGAACGCAAAATGGTGGTATTCAACGTTCCATAATGTCACTGCTATGGTTGGTGCTGGTGTTCTTAGCCTTCCTTTTGCTATGTCGGAGCTTGGATGGTATGTAATTTAATTTACGTCACTCATCTTAATCGTATATGATCTTACGTTAACCCTGACATTGAATATATATATAATGTTTACATAGAGGGGTAGATGAGGGTGTGCAAGAAGCCCAACAGCACAGGGGCCCCAAAATTATTAAGGTCTCAAAATATATTATTTTGAAAATTTTACTTCATATTTGAAGAAATCACCCTTGTTTCCCACCCTTAATAAATTTGTCAATGATTTATATTTAGATTTTCAACTTTCTAGCTTTAAAATTCTAAACTTCCATCTTTATTTTCTATAAATTTATATAAATTTAGGGCCCAATTTTCATAATAGAACCGGGGCCCCAAAATCTTCAAGACGGCCCTGTCAGTTTACAATACAGACATAAGATCGACTTGTAAAAGTCCTTTCTATCCTTTTACATACAATATTACTCTAATAATTTTGTTTTGTTTTCAGGGGTCCAGGAGTAACAGTGATGGTATTGTCATGGGTAGTGACATTATACACCTTATGGGAGATGGTGGAGATGCATGAGATGATTCCAGGGAAGCGATTTGATCGTTACCACGAGCTCGGCCAACATGCATTTGGAGAGAAGTTGGGGTTGTGGATTGTAGTTCCACAACAACTCATCGTTGAAGTGGGCTCAGACATAGTATATATGGTCACCGGAGGCAAGTCAATGAAGAAGATTCATGAACTAGTATGCCATGATTGCAAACCCATTAAATTGACCTACTTCATCCTCATCTTTTCTTCCGTTCATTTTGTTATATCACACCTCCCCAATTTGAACTCGGTGTCTATCATCTCCTTAGCGGCTGCTATTATGTCCTTGAGGTAAAAAATGATTGAATGGTCTTTTACTAGTCATAGGCCTGTATTGTAAATCATACTTATAACTCGATAAAGAATAATCATATTGTTTGTAACTTATTACGAATGCAATGCACAGTTATTCTACAATAGCATGGGCCGCATCCCTAGTGAAAGGAGTGAACGAGAATGTGGATTACTCTTATAGAGGCAAAACCCCAACTGCACAAACAATGAATTTTTTCACAGCATTAGGAGATGTTGCATTTGCTTTTGCTGGTCACAATGTAGTGTTGGAGATTCAAGCTACAATGCCTTCGAGTCCTGAAAGACCTTCAAAAGAACCAATGTGGAAGGGTGTAAAGTTCGCGTACATTGTTGTTGCTATTTGTTACTTCCCTGTTGCTTGGATTGGGTATTACACCTTTGGCAACTCTGTTGAAGATAATGTTCTTATTAGTCTAGAGGAGCCTGTTTGGCTTATAATTGCTGCTAATGTATTTGTTCTCGTTCATGTCATTGGGAGCTACCAGGTACTTAATCACTCGCTAACTTTTCTACTTCATCTGTTTCATAATATTTGCTACACTTTTTATTGTGGGAAGTTTCACATTACTTGCTACACTTCTTTTTGGGCAATAATCTCTCTATCTCTGTTCTCACATGGGTCGCTTTTCTTTATTATCAATGCCCTTCAGCAATATATTTATTTGTAATGTTTTCACACCAATCTTTTGTTACTTATATATATTGGCGGCAACTCTAGGTATTTGCCATGCCAGTATTTGACATGTTGGAGACTTTCTTGGTGAAAAAGATGAAGTTCAAGCCTACCAGCATCCTTCGCTTCGTCACTCGCAATGTATACGTTGGTATGTTATATTTCCATGAATGTAAAACGTGTAATTATCATTGTAAAAAAATAAGTTAAGAGAAAAGATTGGTTTACATTAAAGTTGAACGTGTGTATCATGAAAAGTTAGTGGGTCCATTCCAAAAATAGAAATAATAGAAATAAGTGAACTAATAAGGGACATCCCGAAAGAGGAATACGGATAAACTAATAACAGAATGAGTACCTTCTTATATGCTAGAGCATGGTCTATATTATTGCTACTTTTCAGTTGCTAGTTTCAAGATCTAAAATTATATGATACAGTATGAGAAAGTATAGTCCCATACTCGGTATGGGACAACTTTCCCATACCATTTACATATATGATTAGATGTAATCCAGATATGATTTAATAGCTAACTGATATGATAAGATATTGTTAAGATATGATATAAGATTTCAACTAACAAGCCCGGAAAAAAAAAATGAAAAACAAAAAATTTATAATTTTTTAATATTACTTTTGTCATAAAAATTACATAAATGCCATGGTATTTGCCCATGCCGGGTATGGGAATATCATTACTCGATACAGTATATACTTTTACAAAAATATGTCAAAATGGAAATTTGGCAACATAAAACTATTGTTTTTTTTGTTTCCATCATTTTACTTTTAATTTCCAAAAAATAAAAAAAAATTTGATAACAAACAAGCCCTTAACTAACTAGTTTTTGTTTGTTGGTTTCAGCTTTTACAGTGTTTGTTGCCATTACTTTCCCTTTCTTTGGCGGTCTTCTTGGTTTCTTTGGAGGATTTGCTTTTGCTCCAACATCCTATTTCGTAAGTCAAAATCTTGTTTATTCACTCTAAGACCGGCTTTGTTCTCATCAACTTACGAATAAATGAAAATAAGTTCTAATGAATAAAAGTCAATTATGTAAGGAGTATAACTAGCAATTATCATCGGTTAACTTTTAAAATAAATATAAGAATGATTTCTCGAATTTTTAAATAGCTACCCACTTTTTATTTGCAGCTTCCATGCATTATTTGGCTACGAATTTGCAAGCCCAAAAGATTTAGCTTTACATGGTGCACCAATTGGGTATGCAATTTTAATTAATGTCCAAAAAACTTAATTTTTTGGTTATATTTTTATAATTCTCCCTTAAATTTTTTCTACTTACATTTTTTTTTTTTCAGTTTTGCATTATATTTGGAGGACTCTTGATGATGTTGGCACCTATTGGAGCGCTAAGGAATATAATTCAAACTGCCAAGAACTACGAATTCTATTCGTAGTTTTATAGGCCAACAATCAGTTGATGATATATAAGAGCCAACATATATATTGTTGTGAAGACATGGTTAACTTAATTATGTTAATTGGTTTAGGATTTTGATTGTATATAATGGTTTTTGTTTCTAAATAATGATAGTTTCTATTAGTGTTATTTAGTTTGTGAGCCTTCCTTCCAGTTATTAGAACGAGAAGTTGTGCCAAAAAAAAAATTGTATATCCGAAGTCCCACTCTAGAACTTCTAATAAACCATCTTGTAGTCAATTTGGGTCTATAGTAATTAAATAATTGATGTTACTTCATTATTGATCCTATAATGTTGCTTATTGATCCTATAATGTTGCTTGTTTGTGGTTTCTATGGAATGTCTCTTATTTCTTTTTTTTTTACTCTATATAATTTATAGTTTTGTGGGTGGTAAGTGAGCTATATGTGATTGATGGATACTAATATACTACAATTAGTGCCTTGTAGTTCTATAGAGACTCCAACGATAAATTGGTACTAAATCGTAGTTAAACTGATATGAAATTAAGCTGGTATGAAATTGATTTACACTTGATATCAAATTTTTAATTTGGTACCAACAACCCGTCGAATTACCAAAATGCATTTTTTAGACCCTTTGAAAGACTCCTACAATTAGACACCAATACGGCAATACTTACCTTATAAGATACACACAAGCTAAGAGAGTCCATAGTCTATGTGATCATTACTTTTTTAAGGTGTGTTGCCAATTCACAAACAATATAGAATATAGGAAGTGAGAAACGAAAGACTACGGCGTAGCCGCGTAGGTAATTAAGAGGGTGTTTGGTATAGAATTAGTTGACATAGGAAACATATTCAAATAAGCGTTTTCATTTCTAATTGTTTGGTATGAATGTTAAGTAACAAATACCGTTTTTGAAGATATCCTTATTATCAAACTAGTGGGAACCAATTACGTTTCTTTCCTCAATTATAAAGCTCTCAGTTGTTTCCATTTTCTCTAGGATAAACTCTTTTCATTTTTCTTTGTCTACACACTTTGTATTTTTGGATTATTTACATATTTAATTTTGACCATTATTGGTGATTTATACATAAACATAAATGAAATCTTGTTAGATTTGTCTTAACATATATTTTCAAAATATTAACTTCTAATAACTTTTACTTATCTACTTCCTCTGTTTCTTTTTTTTTTTATGTTGCAACATTTGCCTTTTTGGTGGGTGAATTAAATTATCAAATGTTACATCTAAAAAAACAGAAGTATAATTAAATAATTTCTGAGCCTATGCAGAATGAATGAAACTATTGGTCAAAGTTATGTATTGGAAAGTATGAAATTCAAATTGTATAAATAAAAATAAAAAAATGGTTGTAAGATTAATGATTAATCAACCAATTATCAATAAAATTGGACAGAGGGAAAGGAAAAATTCTGTAATTAACTAAACTTTTCAAAACTGTACAATAGTATTGAAATGCCTCAGAAGACAAGCCTTCTGCAACTACTATTTGTCCTAGTACAAGCATCTGACTCTTCCACAGCCAACCCTTGAGCTCCAAAACAGAAGTACTGATTCATCAAACTCTTATTGAAAGAGCTTACCCTCCTATGTTTATCACCCACTAATGATCTTTCACCACTTAAAGGTCCACTAAAAAATGAAGATCTTCTGACACTTTTTTCTTCAGAATCACCCTTTACCTTATGTGCTGAGGAAGGGGAAGATGCGAATGATTTCGAAAACGGGCTTGAAGGAGAGTAATGACCCAAGTGAAAACACGATTTGGGCGGTGTTCCTTGGATCACTCCTTGCATTAAGCTTACAGTGAATTTCTCGCGTGCAGAATGGCTGGGATTACCTGTCCCTGCAAATTTTTGCCTGAGTGGTGTTAGAGTATCATCTACATTTCCCTGTACCTTAAGTATTTTAACATCATTGTGCTCTTCATTCATCTTCATATTTGCGAATTTCCTCTCACCTCTCCTTGGAAACTGGAGGAGGAACCTTAACCGCCTTGAAGCTGAACGAACAAAAGTTGATTTCTTGTTGCTCTCAGTGTCAAAATTGCTTGTTACTTCACTAGAGCAAGAGCTGAATCTACCACTCGGCGGTTCACAACTCAAGTCGGAGTCATGCTCGTCTCCTGCAAATGGGAACAACTCGGCATCTGGCAATCTGAAAGAAGTTCCTGGACTAGTCCCAATGCCCTGCATTTTCAAGTGTCTGGCAAGAGCACTTCTAGCAGTATGATTCTGGCAGTCGGAAATTCCTCCAGCTGAGGTTATTTGTTTGATCAGAATACTGGATGTTGGTGTTTTAGGGCATTGCTTTAGGAGATCCAGAGGGGTTAATCCATCAATGTCACGGATATTTAAATCAATTGAAGATACCTTCATGAGGAGTTCCACAACATTGCACTGAATGTTTTCAGCAACAGCAATGTGCAGAGCAGTTCTGCCCTCGTTATTTCTAATATTGATGATGTCATTCAACTTGATGATTTTACCACTTACAAGCTGTTTGATGAGCTCAATTTGCTGGTCGATTCGATGGAAACCAGGGGACCGGAACCCAGCAACTGCCATGTGAAGAAATGAGTCCCCATCATTGTTTCTTGATGTGGTTAGTGCGGGTGATGCAAGAGCTAAGAACTCCACTACAGAAGAGTACCCTCTGTAGGAAGCAACTTGTAATGCTGTATTTCCTTGGTTGTCAGTGGAGTTGATGATACCACTATATGTTGCAATTAGAGCCTTAACCACCTGCATTCCGGGTTGATAGATTAACAAGAATTTTAACCAAGTTGCAATGCGGAAACTAGTAAATAAATTGTGTGGTGTTTTGCTGGGGAAGGAAATTTGATCGAAAAATCTTGGTAGATTATTATCTTATTGAGCTTATAATGTAAAACTTTCTCTCCCTAAAAATTATGTTCTTATGGGATTTTCAGAAGAATCGGGCTAATTGCGTAACAGTAAAGCAACTCAATGGCGAGAAAAATCCATTATGCCCTCATTACTCTCTCCTTCCTTCAACCAAACGGTAATTTTAGTTTGGCTCATCAGTTGTATGGTGTTAGTTGCCTAACTTGTAAAGGGGGCAATCAGAGTATTTCGAATTGGGTTCAGGTCAAGGTTTTTGGTCTATCCTTCCAATTTGCGTCAGGGCAGATCCCTCAGGGAGGGAGTGATTCGTGCCTGTGGTTTTCAGGTCAGGTCATTTCCAATCTAAATTGGTAACAACCCAACAGGTCGATTCAACATTTGGTGTTTTCAGGTTTAAATGAGATTATATTCGGGTCAGGTCCAGTTCCTTTCAGATTTTTGGTAAAATCGGGTCTGGGGATAGATAAATCGGCTCGGATCTTGGATAAGAGTAAGACTGCAAGGACTACAGCAAAGATCCATACTAGATGGTAACTGTAAATCGCAATGTAGTAACCAAGATACACTAGAATGAGATCCTAGGCAGAAATAAATTAAGAATATATTCATGATAAATTCAAGAATCAAAGCAAAATCAAAATCAATCCAAATCTAGTAAAGCAGAGTATAATCATGATAAATTCCATAGAATAATATTTCCAAAAGAAAAATAAGAGGCAAAATGCAGAAAGATCTTTCACCTCAAGCTGGCCTCTACTGGAAGCAGAATGCAATATTGTGGAACCTTGACAATCTCTATATAAAGCCAAAACATCAGAACAATCTGACAAAAGCTCGTTAAGAACCTCCAAATTCCCTCCCCTAGCAGCAGCATGAACTGCCCTATTCATCATATCCTCTACAAAACCCTCCCCTACTTCACCACTACCTTTATTCACATTCATAGCAGATTCAAGCAAGAGCCTAAAAACCTCCGAATTCTTGCTCCGAGCAGCAGCGTAAAAAATATCAGTGACACCATACTCACCTTCTCCAAACACAAGAAGAGGATCTCTCTCAAGCAAGTCCATAACAAATCCCATATCCCCTGCAGAGGCAGCAGTGTAGAGAAGCCACCCACCATAGCCTGCTCTCATCAAAGAGTTCTGCTGCAGCCCATCACCAAGTCCAGGCTCACAGTCCATGAGTAGGGTCCGGGCCACACAAGCCCTACAAAGGGCCACGTCGCTGTAGGGCGTGGCATCAGCCGCTTTGATCCCATCCTCCCATACAGTCTCAAGGCGGCGTGTTCGGCGTAGGGAGGTGAGCTTGATGAGGAGGTTAGGGTCAATGCGGAGAAGCTCTTTGACTAAGTCACAAAGGCCATTGGCTGCTGCCCAATCTATGGGGGTTGCATACCACCATTGATCTCCTGTGCTTTCCCAACTAAGTGGAAAGTATGAGTTAGGCATTTTTTTTCCTATCAAGAGCTAAATTTCATGAAAGAGAACAAGAGGTATAATAACCAACTTATATGAGCATATCTTTTTTCTGATACCCAAAACAGAAAAAGAGCAGAAAAAGTTCAAGATTCTGTATTGCCTTGTGAATACTACAAAAGGAAAAGGGTGTAAAAAGTTCTGAGTAAGAAAATGACAGTGAACTGAGAGAGTGAAAGAGAATAATATAAAGTGGGTCTTAGCTATATGAATCCTATTAGATATCACGAGGAAAAAAGTAAATAGGGTAGTTATCTTTTATGGCCATTAATTTTAAAGTGAAAAGTGGCATGAGAATTAGAATTATTTATTACTCCCTGATTACTTCCATTAATATCCTATCTACCCACATACAGAGAATAGTTGAACTCAGATCTCATTTCCTGAGGCTTGTTTACTGGAGAAAAGAGGGGAATGTGCCCAAAAAAAGAAAATTGTACCCTGATGTTTCCCACTGTAACTTTTATGCTCCAGAAAATGTATACTGGCTCCGTTTCTTAATTCATGCAACATTGGCAAATGGTACATAAACCAACGAGGAGGAGAGAGAGTGACACATGACCCATGTGCTTAAATAATAAAATGAAGCTTTTTTTGTGTGAGAATTTTTCAATAAGAGAAATGTTGTTATGAAACATCCCAAGAAGAAATATGTTGTATGTATTAAGAGGCGGAGGTAGTATATATATAATATATAGATAGACAATCTAGAAATTACTGTTATTTCCTATAAAAGAAAATATTATTACAATAATAATTATAATAATAAGAATTTATATATTTTAGTATAAACATACTATTTGTATTATTGCAGTTACTTTTTATACTCCTTTAGTCTCTTCTAAAAAAAGGGGAAAGTTTTTGCTCTTGATGAACCTGAATGAACCCTTGATGTATTACGAAACAAAAGCTTTTTCCAAAAAATCTTCAAAAACATTCATCTTCCTGTAACACTATTTAAAAAAAATTAACATTGATCTCTCAAGGCAAAGGATTTTCAACTTATCAATTAATTTATCAATAACAAGGTTGTACAAGGTACCAAAAGAACAAAAAAACAAAGGTAGATATCAAGAAATTGCAGCAAAGCCACTTAATAATTGTAATAAGTGGCAATAAATTCATAAAACTAATATAAAATAAAAACTTGTCTATATTGAACTTTGAAGAGAATCTAAACACTTATTTTGGTACATAATAATGTAACTAATAAATGATTTAAGATCTCACTTTACTATCAATCTAATAAAAGTCCCCATCTTATAGTAGTATTTTGGGGGTAAAGTTAGGTCCACCACACTGCACATGACAACTCCACATAAGAGAGAGAAAATGAAACATCATGGAACTAAATAAGCTAATTTCATCAATCCCTTTTTGTCTCTATCTTGGTGTCCTATCATTGTTTGTTAAACTCCCTTGGATCAACCGAATTGATTCCTCATTCTTTTCTTTATTTTTATACCTTATCAAACATGCCTCATGTGACTAACATATTCTTATACTAGATTCATTATGGGAAAAAATGCAGGTATCCTATGCAAATAACCAGTTGGGTAAATAACAAAAAGATATCTGAGTATGGTAACAACTAACAATACTTACTGTAAGTTCGCTCTCTAGTGTTACATACTTTGTGGTACGTTTTGGTATCGAGAACGGGTGCAAGAACGACATTTGCTACTTAGTTTTGTTAAAGTAGCACAAGACTGTACCACTGGATGAATTTGTACGGTTTAGAACGTAGTCGAGTACTCGAGCTCAGGTAACAGTAACACTGGTTTTCAGAGCTAAGGGAGGTCAAGATATATGCAACCATATACTCGGTTGAAATTAATGGCAAGGTTTTCTAAGTTCTAACAGCCCACAATAGAAAAAACATTCTGAAAAAAAGAAAAAGGGATATACAGCTAAGTAGCTAACAGATCTAAGTGAATTAAAAACATGAAATGTCTGACATTAAGCCACCGACAAAGACTTAAGGCAACACCCAGAAGATTTAGTGGCAGAAATGACTTTTTACTAAAATGAATCATATATTCATATGGAAGTCCATACCATACTACTTCCTTTGACTCTGCCGGATATTTAGGGCCTACATAAAATCTGTTTTTTTTTTCAAATAAGAAAATCACAATATTAGATATTGAATATTGGCGGGCCCTTTATTTCACCTCAAGTACCCGTGTTGATTCTTGACACTCAGACATAGGTGGAACACTTGGGCACTTCATTTTGGGCCAAAAAAATTGAAAATAGTTCCATAAAATAGCCAAAATCGGACACTTGGACACGTACTCGTGTCGGACATAGGTACTTGAGTCCAAGCAACAAAACTTTTATAGCTATTCTCAAGAATGTAAACATTATGCAGTTATTTTTGATAGGAATGTACAATATGTTATGCAGTTATTGACAAAATAGCTTCAGTTAGTCAGATCTACATTCTTTTCAAGACCATCCAATTCCACTTATATTTTGGTGATGTATTTAATTTGGCTCAATCCAGTTTGGGCAAATTTGGGTCTATAGTCATCCAATTCATGTGAAAACCCAATCATATTAGTCATTTTTAGATCGGGTTCACTCGGATCAATTTACGTTTGGGTCAAAGTTGGGTGGCTAGTTCAAGGTACAATATGTGTCTGAGTCGGCCTATTCCAATCAGGGCCAGTTTGGCTAGGTATAATACAGGGCAATTGATGTTTATATGCAATAGTGCATATGATAGAACATAGGTTTATGTCAGACACAGCTTTGAGCCTTTGACCCATATATTAACATGTTGGTACTTAAGTTCCAACCAAAAAGTTGTGCAGAAGACATTTGGGCAAACAGTCACAGCATTTTGGCAACAGATTAAGCTACAACACACAACAATAGGCTTCTGCAATTCCAATATCCAATTAATTGGGTTTTTGGAGTCCACAAGATGTCAGTCAGTTCTAAAAGGAGAACATAAGCAATAAGAAGAGAATTTTAATTTAAAGAATTTCGTAATACAAGATATTGATGATTCATCAAAGTGATACCAGTCACCATCATACATAACTATCACAACTTATGACTTATAGAGAAACATTCAAAGTACTCTCATTATGGTTAATCTTCAATGTCGTCCATAAATACCTAAGTTTTGTTTGTTTCTTTGTGATGAAAGAAAGTGGACTAAAACTGTCTCATAAGCTGAGTTTACTGCTTATTAAGTTGGAAGACAGATTCTTTGGAGAAGAGATATTTCCACAAAGCAAACTCGAAGTAAAAATTTAGAAACCGAGTCTTGAGAAGCAACACTTAATGCTACACTTAAAGACGTTACAACAATATAAAGGCCAAAGCCTAAATCCCCATAAGATGGGTTGGCTGCATGAGCCATAATTAATCTCAAGTGGTCTTCCACATAGACCCTCTGTCTCCATTTCTTTCTGTATGATTTAAATAGGTTCATCTAAGAAGTTGGCTATATAACTACAAAGACATTTTAATGAAAGCATTGTGTATTAATTCAAAAGTTAAAAAAACTAGAATGAATTTTCAAGTATACCTTTGCAGTATTTTGATGAGTCGTGTCTGCATGACTATGCTCGCAACGAGCTTAACACTGCCATTGAAATCATTTGCATTATCCTTACTTCACTCCAGTTTGTTTCTGATGAATGTAACAGAAGAAACCCCAAGTCAATTTGGGCCCACAGCCAGCAAAGTCATATCCTCTGTCTCCCAAGAACAAGCTCTTGAGCTCCCTTGATGACCTCCCTTTAAGGCAGCATGGTTGTATTGAGGTGTTGAGATTAAGAGCATCTTTCAAGTCCATTCTACTGCATCTGGAACAGTTGATATATAATGTTTGAGCTCATTTCACCAAAGATGGTTGACAATGCAAAAAGACACCTGGAGTCCAAAAGATAGAATTGAGCCCTAATTTCACCAAGGTTTAACCAACAGTTTCATTTTCAAAAAAAAATCATGTACAAATAGTTCAATAATGACAGATATGCATGGAAGGGTTCCTACTATAAATCTAGAGTCTAGAAACACATCGAATTCCGAGCAAGGCAAAGATCAGAACTCAACAGCACAAGGCACATGCAATCTACTATGAAATCTTAAAGAAGCTATTAATATACAGGCGAATCTTACAAGAGATTGTTTTTTTGAAGGGATACAAGGGATTGTTGACATTGCTTGTATCACCCCCCCCCCCAATCACCTTGTGCTATCACAACCTTTTGCAGCATGGTGAGCATCTGTGTTCCGGCGGCTATTATTCTTCAATAGATACGATGCTTGGTCTGGAACCTGTTAAGTAATGAAGAGAGAATCAAACAGTATCTAACTTGCAGAAGTTTAAAGATCTACAGTGAAGATTTAACAGAGCAATATGCTAAAGTGGGGGAAGAGGTGCTAATTTAAAGACAACGTAATACAATGGAATAAGCCAAATTAATGGCTCCGGAACGCATGTATAACCTTTGCTAGAGACAAATCAATCTTGTATTGATCTTGTCAACCCATTGGTCCGATAATCATTGAGCGTCTCAAGTCCCTCCAGTTTCATTAAGATTTTGTATCGGCTTCTAAAGATTTGCAGTATTTGAGTTAGCCTTTGGTTAGTAATGTTAGGATGATTTTGGGTGCAGTGCCAACCATGGTTCCAGTGCTTAGTGAAGACTCCAAGCAACCTTAGGAAGTTGCTTTAGGGGACTAGAGCTCCAGGAAACTTCCCAAGCAATTCCTTTGAAAATATCAACCATCTTCCCAGACAAGATTCGGAAACCAATCTTAGGTCTAGCTAGGTCATCAGTTTCCCGGGACATTCAGTGATAGGAGTCTGAAAGTTGGAAATTCTAAAATCCTCCTGCTAGGACTTGACAAACAGCTTCCTTGGACAATGAAGTTCCCCTAAGGAAACACTTAAGAATTCATAGAGGTATACATGAAAAGATTTTCTACTAGAATTGTGTCAATAAGGCAGTTAGTGTTGTAGTGATGCTCAAGTTGAAATCATATACCAACAGCACATCCATGCAATCAACGCATAGGCTCTAATGAATTACACACCAAGGGGAATATCATGGAGAACAATTGGCATTGATATCATCACCAAAACAGCAAGCCAAGCAAAGTGCAATTACAACTCTTCCTACTCCCTAGTATTTACTATTAAGAGCATTTAGTATCCTGGTAGCCAATGGGTCTTATCTTCAATAGATCACATGCTTGCTTTCTCAGAAGTGACCAAGAGAATATTAACCACTACCAAATCACAGAACTTGGAACACTCACATGAGAGATAGAAGAAAGAAACTATGCGCTGAAACAGAGCAAAAAGTCCGAAGTAAAACAATGGAATCAGCCAGAATCATGTCCTATAGGTATGACCTAAGACCTTCCTCAAGGGTAATCATCTTAGATCTACTACTCCCTCCGGTCTTTATTAGTTTACCTGTTTTTCTTTTTGAATGTCCCTTATTAGTTTACCCATTTCTTTTGTTTCTATTTTTGGAATGGGACCACTATTTCCATCACACATATATTCAACTTTGATATAAAATAATAGTTTCTCTTTCTTTCTATGTCCCACAACATTGTTTCTCCCAAAACTCTGTGCAAAAGAAATGGATAAACTAACTAAGACCGGAGGAAGTATTATCTAATTTATATGCTATCTTGGTCATTCAGCATCCAACAGAGGCTTCTGTTCAAGATCTTGTGTTGACTCCAAAACAGTCTCATAGAAATATAGCCTTTAAGTCAGGTTTTCTTTAGATGGTATTAAGTTTGATGTCATCAGTTGTTCTAATCCCCACCTTAGGCGAAACTAGGAGGCTGTCTCGAACTCTAGAAGACTTCCCTCCAAATTCTTCAAAATAATCGACCAGTATCTAGAAAAGGTCTTGCAAGTATTAGCCTCAGTCATATTCTTGTCCTGGTAACTATCAGGAAAATGAAAAAACTTCTAACATCCTTTAAAGTTTGCTAAGAATATAAGATATATTGCCAAGCACCAGTTATTAAAAGCGTGAATTCTTCACAATATGTATGTATCAAGGAGCTTACGAGTGTGATGCGTCTACGCATCTATGGGATCGAACAGCTTGGTACCTTGGGACCTCTAATATTCTGCCCAAATTTGTTCTCAATTTTCAATTTTACGAGTAGGAGTTGTAGCACTTAGTAAGGGTTTCTGCAAAACTTCTGCCAAAATCCACCGAAAATTATTATACACCAATGGTCTATGGAAAAGATCTCGCAAGTATGGACTATTAAACTTAGGTCTATGGTCATACAGTCTCATTGGTTACTTTGACAATTTCACTTGGGCTTTATGAGGTGGCCTTGGTCATAGGAATGAGTTAAATATTCATAATGGCATTAAATGGATATTTATGCATTTGGGGGCAGTCTATATGATTTGGTTTAACACTGTCATTTGGCATTAAAATGGTATTTGGCCTTCACTGAGGACAATTGTTTTTCATTCTCATAGCATTTGTGGCCCTTCAAGCCGTAAGCAACCTGAAGAGGGTCTCTTAGAGTTTTATTAAGATCCTTTGTAGCTTCTTAAATGGGTTTTCCATCGATGAGCGGTAACCTAAAACTTTTACTCTATTTCACTTTATTTTCCATTGTTTACTCACTCACATTGACAATTTCCTTATCCCAGAGCACATATCATATTGCTATTAGGTTCAAAGACGAATTCTCCATCCAAAAGGAGTAGTCCTCTACTATGCTTTTCTTATAAGAGACTCCTCACAAGTAGACATAGGTTAAACATCAACCAGGCAGAACTTTGTAACATGTCGTGGTTTCAGCACTTATGTTACATGTCTTCCGATTCAGATAGATTATAAATGTATCTACGTAATCAAAACTTTTTGTGCATGTTGATGTTTGACATTTTCATGGCAACCACATGCGATTAACATTTTTAGTAACCTTTGTAATTAGCTAATATATATTTCCTTTAAAATACTTCTGATATAAATCGACAGCCAAAGTACATAAGGCTGATTCATTGTAATCCATTAGACATGCCTTCCACAAAACATTAAGAAAACTGATTTACAGCCAGATAATATTTAGTGCATAGTGTTCTAATTTATTCCTCACTTAATGTCTTAAACCAAATTGGATTAGACTGGTATATGTTATCCTTTAGGCTGTCTAATAGGGAGAATAATAGGGGAAACATATGACAGTGAACTAATGCTTCCGTCATGGTCTCAAAAAATTCCGAGAAAAGTCTATTAATTTTACACAGCAAGTTGAACTCATCACAAACTTCAAGCTCTATAGAAATAGAGTCATCTATAGAGTTTTAGTTTCTGGAAATCTGGACATAGGGTAAAGAAATGAACAATTTATGGGCTGGAACATATGGAGGTTTGCAGTTTAAAGTCACGGGCTGCATATAATAGAAGTTGCCGACTTGTGTCAGACAATAAGGCAAAAAGGATTAATATTGACTCTGCTAACCTGGATATTTATGCTGCAAGGAATCTTTCAAATTTTTAATGTAAAGCGCAACTCTTTCAGCAGCATCATACATATTCTTCTGTTTGACCTCATCTAGAAGCAGGCGACAAGTTTGATGCCTCGGTGTCAGCTCCTTACCTATCATCTCCTCAAATATACGGAAAGCCCACTCGCATCTGTCCACTCTACAAAGACCATGAATCAAAAGTGAATACGTTGAATCATCAAGACTAAGATGATGCTTGAGAACCATATCATCCAGTAATTTGGTCAAGCAACTATCTGACATCCTTAATTTGAAGCAGGCTTTTAGCAATGGATAGAATGTCCGAAGATCAGGCTCACAAAGTGCTTCCTTTTCCATATCTTCTAGAATGTTGAAAGCCATCCCTTCTTGTCCATGCCAACAACACATGCTAATTAATGTATTGTAGGTGGAAGTATCAGGATAAACACCATTCTTAGGCATCTCCACCTTAAAAATATCAAAGGCTTCCGTTATGCATTGAGCTTTTCCAAGGGTATAAATTAATACATTATAAAACTGGGTGTCAGGTTTACATCCAGATGATTTGACTCTGTCAGCTATTTGTAGTGCTTCTTCAAGTTTGCCAGCCTTTGACAATAAAGACATCATAGTCGTGTAAGTAACAGCACTGGGCTGGCAGCCTTGAGATTCCATCATCTCAAGTAACTCAAAAGCCTTATTCCAATTAGACAGACGGCAGTAAGACTGTAAGATAATTGTATAGCTTATCACACAAGGAGAAAAACCATGCCCTTTCATCTCTTGAAGTGTCCAATATGCTTCTTCAACCCGTTTGATTTTGCACCAACCATGAATGAAAATTGTAAACGTGTGCACAGTTGGTGGAATATGAGACTTAAGCTCCGAAAAGATAGCACGCGCCATCTCTACTTGTCTCTCTTTGCAAAGCGTATCAAGCAACAAATTCATAGACTTAGCATTCTTCTCCAAACAAAAAGTTCCCAACTCATCGAATGTCCTGACAGCATCTTTCCATCTCCGAGCACCAGCAAACCTTCTCATCACTTTCGCCAGAGTTTTAAGGGTAACCAAATTCCTCTCAAGCATTTCACCCACCAATTCATTCATCTTATCAAACTGCCTAGCCTTTCCTAATATGTCTACCATTGAATCATATGCTTCAGGTAAGTGCTCAAAATGAGGGCGAGATTTAGCCCATCTAAAAATACCTAACGCAGCTTTCCAATCGTTTTCAAACCGATGAAGCAACATATCGACAAGGGCATGACTAATGCTGACTGCCTCACAAACTTCATCATTCATCAAAGAGCTCAGAACCTCATCCTCATTACTACCCACGTGAATCTTGCTAGCTAGTAATTGAAGATCCGACGATTTTGTTACGTTATTGGAGTGACTAGTTTGGGAAGGAGAAAATGTTGAAAACTTTGCATAGTCATAACACCTAACATAAGCAGCATTTTGCCAATGCAAAGGTACTGATACAATCAATAGTTTCAAAACCCTTTCATTCAAACAATTTCTGACAAGGGTTCTCAACAAAATATGCTGCATTGAATAACAAATAGTTTACAATTGCCAATAAATTTCACCTGCAACCTCAAAATCAAAAACACAAAAAAAATCAATATCTCATTTTGGCACTTGGGTTTTTCAGAAAAAGAAAAGGAAAAAAAATCCCATTTACCAAATGCCCACAATTTTGTTTTATTTTTTATATTTATAGACCTTGAATTAGAAATTAAAAAGACAAGTAGAGAGTGAGTTGACAACATCATTAAATTCAACAAGAAGTATTCTATCAAAATAGAACTACAAGATTACAACTTTATTGCATGAGTTCATATTAAGCAAGGAATGAAATTTTGAGAAAGAAATAACCTCAATTTGTTTTTGCGGTTTTTGGCAAAGCTACTACAACGGAGAATGAACACCAATATCTCTGCTACTTCTGCTGCTCTTTCTGAATGAAATGAATTATGTTTTCGGCTTCTCGCTCTTATGGGCAGTTTTTAGTTTTCATCATATTTACTTCCTCCGTTTCAAATTAAATATAACAATTTAACTTTTTCACTTTCATACTTTCCATGTTGAAAAATGATCGAGTGGGATCTTGTTAGATATATCTAAGAGAGTAAGAGTTTGTTGTATGGGAGACCGTCTACTTTTAAATCAAAATTAGACAATGATAAGTCCAATGTTAAAAGGAGAACTAGTCTAATAGTGATTAGTTTAATTTCATCCGATGACTAGTTTAATCCACTTAGTAACTAGGTCTACTTTTATATTGAAATTAGACCGTCTCTTTTAATAAGTTTTGTACATCTAGTGACGTACTTTCATAAAATATAATTTTTGTAATTTTTAATGATATGTAATTATAAATATTTGTGGTCAAAATAATACCTTGACATGCGTAAAAGTGAATTTGTTTCATTTGATTCAGAACGGAAAAAGTATAACTAGATTTAATAAGTTTTTTTTTACCATCTTAAAAGCAACTTGGTGTGTGCATTAGCACATCTTTCACAATTACTACCTTAAAGTTCCTAACTTGCTAAAAATCACCACATTGACTCAACTCACGTAAAGAATCTGACTAAGTGGGACCCACCTAACTGTTTTATGTTTTGTTTCCCCTTAGACCCCGATATTTCATTTCATCTTTTTTAAAAAAAACAATTCTCTCTTGCATTCTTTCATAAAAACCTAAAATCAAGTTAAGGTTTATAATTTTCTAAGATATTTGACCTTAATGATATGGTAATTGCAAATTTCTAAGTTGCTATATGTATGATTTATGGATTCAAGTTCATAGGTCGAGATTCTTGCTTGATTTTGGCATTTTTTGTAATTAGGTCTAAACTGGGTCATTTGGTCTTATTTAGCTTAAAAATTGCTTTAGTTCATATTTATCTTCATTACTTATAGGCACATGATGTCTCAATCTTCTTCCCCAAAAAAAAAAACCAAGAACCCTAACTCTTAAACCTTGATTAAAAATAAAAATGTCCTTTGATTATGGTCGAATAGGACAGACAAGTGTAAACCCTAAATTAATATGGGTTTAGAAGAGAGGAATTTGAGATTTGAGATGGAAGAAAGGTGTGAGAAAATAATACTTTTAGTTTAGGGAGGAAAGAAAGAGAAATCGAGGAGATAGACAGTAAAAGGGAGGGGGGGGGGGATTTATATCCATCATTTGGTCCGCACTTGGACGGAACATTGGCCTAAGAACGAGTTAGGTGATGGTTTTTAGTGAGTCCAGAACTTTAATGTGGTAAATTTGAAAAATAAAACAACAGGTGATAATAATAAAATAAGGTACTTATAAGGTGGGAAAAAAAAAAAAAAAACACTTTTAAATTAGTTGAGGTGTATATAAGATTTAAATCGCAATTATCGTACTTGTATATAATTTCTAGGGAAATTACCTCAACTACTCCTGAGATTTGACGTAATTCTCAAATTGCTCATCACATTTGGGAACTCTCTCATATATATACACCTTAACTTGGACTTTGTTCTTTAAATTCCTTTACTATTGACGAAATCCTAATGTCGCTATCTTTTTTCTCTCTTTCCCAGCTCCATCTTCATCTTCTTCATCTCTCCTCCTACCATCATCCATTATAACATTCTAAACCTTCAATTTTCTCTCCATCCTCTCCATCTTCTTCATCTTCCTAAATTATAAAAATGAAAATTCATCCTCTTTCTCCTCTTCCATCCTTTCTCTTCTCTCATTTGCTCATGACTAGGCGACAAGGTAACAACAATGCCAAATTAGGAGAAGAATGTTCGACGATCTCAACAAATATATATATATATAAGAATTTTTACCAGTTTTAAGTTCCAACTTAGGTCGCACATAATCATGTATAAAAGTTAATAGTTTGACAAATATACAATAAAAACGAATTTAATTTTAACTTCTATATCACGGACAGTTAGATTAGTTAAAATTTTGCAAAGACATTAAGGGTCTGTTCTCCCCAACTTATTTTCAGTTCAATTTAGTTCAGTTCAATTCAATTCAATTCAATTCAGCTCTGGACAATACTTTTACTCTCACATATCACTATTCATTTCAGTTCAATTCAATTCAGCTGTTTTATGCCGAAGAGATCAGGCTCTAAGGCCTAATTAAATCACCTTTGTAATTGTATACAGAAATCACACAAAACTTGGGCAAGGGCTTAAAAAGAAAATATGGACGGCAGACCGTAGAGCATCCTCTTCACCCAAAGTGAACAAACCAGCAAAAATAATCATAACTGAAATTTCCATATAATACAAAACTAAAGTTCATAAACTTTCACCTTCAAAAGTAAAAGCTCACAAACTTCTACCAGAACAACTTAATTAACATCTTTGAGCTAATTCCATCTCCTTTGTAAACAGGCAAAAGCCTTAAACTTTATTCTTGACAACATCAACAAGAGAACTCAAAAATACTCCACATTGGCATAGTTCTGAGCAGCGCGATCAAGCTTGGACAGAAGCCATGTATACGATCAAATCGATCACCCTCGAGCTGCAAAGCACAAGCAAATTTTAGTGTAAGTTTCCATTAAGGATAAAACATTCTCTAACAGATAATGAGACTTGACACAGCTAACTAATGAGGCTCAAATTACCTGTATCCCCATTCGTTGTCGTACCAGGAAACCAACTTAACAAAGTTTTTGTTCAAAGCAATACCAGCCTTTGCATCAAAGATGCTTGACCTATATACACATACAATCCAGCACTAAGTTAAATTCTTGTTTACAATAACAATACTATACATATAAGAATAGGATCCGAAACGTACATATCCTAATGTAACATTTGTAGTACTTATGGTCATGGTAGGTTGGTAACCCCAACGTTTTCACCCTCTCTTGTAACGACTCGTAACTTGGAAAACCTCATTCGATTGGACGAAAAAGCTAATTATATGAGGTTTCCATAGTTAAGAGGGGTAAAATCGTGGAGGTAATTACATCAGAAAATGGCTAGAACAAAGTGTTGTATGAGGAATTTTCCCATAATTCTAAATTTGTGCAAAAATACCTGTTATCACCAATAAAATCTGTGGATACAACATCATCTTCAGTGTAACCCAAGATACCTTTGAGGTTGCCTTCAGACTCCTCCCTAACATTTTAAGCAAAGAACATAAACATATCAGTCAAAGAAAAACCATAAATTCAACCAAATTTGTTGTTTTCCTTTCTTACTTGATTGCGGCTTTAATGTCATCGTAAGAAGCTTCCTTCTCAAGCCTAACAGTGAGATCAACAACCGAAACATCAACTGTTGGAACCCGGAATGACATTCCGGTTAGCTTGCCGTTCAATGATGGAAGCACCTTACCCACAGCCTGTAAATTTCCATGTTAAATAATCATGAATCTTAATCTTAATTACTACTAAACATGGGTTAATCTCATAAGATCGGCTAATAATGATTGCGAAGTATTTAATCAATAAGAGGGAATAAAATCTACTAGTACTACCTTAGCAGCTCCGGTGCTGCTAGGAATGATGTTAAAGGAGGCAGCTCTTCCACCTCTCCAGTCTTTGTTTGATGGCCCATCAACAGTTTTTTGTGTAGCTATATTTTTCCACAAAAATGAAGCAATTGCAATTAAATTTCGTATAGATCAAAACTAGTTTAGCAAATGTGAGCAACTAACAAGAGACGAAATGTCACAAGTTTGCTCTGTAAGGGTAATTCACTTCCTACTAAATCATGGTAATAAATCTCGGCCACAACACTACATGCATTGTAAAGGTTCTTAAGCTTATCGCGAAAACCATCTGCATTGCCAGCATTACTGGATCCCAGACCAGTATTATGATCGCAACCACATCCGAGATTTAAAATCATGATATGATAATAGACTTTCTAAGAGGAAATCTAAATGTTACCAGTGATGGCATGGACAGTAGTCATAAGTCCCTCCACAATGCCAAATCTGTCATTGATAACCTGTATTTTTTAAACAAACACCACCACATAATTAAACATAATGAAAATATAGCATATGTTTTTACAAATAACCTCTTGGGTAATTTTTAAAAGAGATTAAGAAATTATTGAAGAAAAAACCTTGGCTAAGGGAGCAAGGCAGTTTGTGGTGCAGCTAGCATTAGAAACAATGTCGATTTCGGGTTTGTATTCCTTCTCATTAACACCAACAACAAACATCGGTGCATCTTTGCTTGGAGCAGAGATTACCACTTTCTTTGCTCCACCCTTAATATCATCAACATCCACAATATTAGATCAAAAACTCGAAACTGATACAAAAAGGAACAATTAGAGGAAAAAGTAAATGAAAAGAAAGTCAAGCCCATTTGATAGTTTGCTTTAGTAATCCCCTAAGAATGATCTTATAAATCAATAACAAAAACAAAAAGAACATTTAAATCACATTAACCAAGCAAAACAAATAAAAAGCATTCCATTGCATATTCAACTACCACTGACACGGTAATCCAATAGCGGATCCAGACTATGTATTCAGTAGGGTCGAAATAAATTACTACTTTTAATGGGTTCAAATAAACAATTTTACAAGAAAATATTCAAGAATCTCAAATTATGTAAGGAAAATATCTAAAATTTTCAGATTTAAATGGCTTCAACTGACCCCACTAAGCACAATGTACCGATGTACGTCCGCCCCTAGGCCCCCTACTGTAGTCTGTAGCCTATACACATATTTGTTCCCTTTAAGAGTCCTTTTTCTTAATGCAACTTTATAGAAGATATATCCAACCATAAAACTATGTATCACTTCCTCATCATATCACAGTTGCATATAACTAAGAGATACTATCTATGTTATTCAAACAGACGGATTGAGTGTCTACTCAGATACGAATGTCCAAGTGTCCGACTCTGGTATTTTGTATAAAAAGTCAAGTTTTTAGCATAAAATAAAGTATCCACGTAAGGTGTTGTGTTGGACATGACACGACAAGACACCCGGTTTTTGAGGCAAATGAAGGTGTCGGAGTAACATTGGCTACTATACCTTCAAGTGGGCAGCAGCTTTTTCCTTGTCAGTGAAAACTCCAGTAGATTCAACAACAAAATCAGCTCCAGCTTCACCCCATGGGATCTCTTCTGGATTCCTATAATTACATTATCAACAAAAATAATTTACTCATAAAATTTCTACAAATCTCCAAAATTGTTCAACTAACATTTCTCTATGCCATAAGTCAAAGGAAAATTGAATAAGAATAAGCCTAATTATGGGTGATCTTCCTATAATACTCAAAACTACTATAGTGACTTTATAAGATGATCTCAAATGACTAATAACTTGTTAAACCAGTCCTTTTTTCTTCTGTTTGCTTAATTTGTTCAATCATTTAACATTCTTGGATCATTTTGAAATATTATGTAATAATACATGTTTGAGAAGACCAACTATAATGAGGATTATTCTCATAAATTCGCTTTTATGTGAGAGCTTTCTGAGAGTAGCATTTCACAGTTACCTAGAGGCAAAGACAGTAACATGTTTTTCACCAAAAAGAAGAGTATTTGAATCTTTGACTTTCACTTCATGGTGCTTCCATTGTCCATGTACAGTATCATACTTGAACATATAAGTCTGAACCAAAAATCCCAACATATTTCACCCATTAATCCACAAATTTAAGAACAAAACAATAGCAAAAAAAAAAAAAATATGAATTATTTGGATGGTAATAAGATTAATGAAGAAAATACCATGTAATCAGTAGAAATAAAAGGATCATTAACAGCAACAAGCTCAACATCATCTCTTTGAAGAGCAATTCTAGCTACTAATCTACCAATTCTTCCAAATCCTATTACAAAAAAATTCAAATTAATTCATGTAATTACTCAAACATATATAATATTTAGTCAATACCCAATTAATTAACCATAAATTAGTAGCATTTTCCTACCATTAATTCCAATCTTGATCTTTTCAGAACCTGTTGAAAAATCAACACCAAAAAGAATATGTTCATCATCATCATGATTTACCCAAAAATAAAATATTATATACAGAACAAAATTTGAGAAAAAGCAAGTGAATTTAGGCAAAATGGAAAATTTCAAGTATTACCCATGATTTTTAGTGACAAAATTGAAAGATAGAGAGCAGAAAAAAGATGATGATTTCAGAGAATGGTTATGTTGAAAATTGTGATGAATGGTATTTTTCCAATGGGTGCTATATATGACTATTTATAAAGAAGTGAGGTTTAACAGCGGTTTATGAAGCTGCTGATTTGTCAATACCAAGAGGCAAAAAAGTTCATTTCTTGGGCATAAAGAATATGTCTTTCTTGGACAAAAAGAATATGTCTTTATTTTAACCTTTCTTTTTCTAGAACTTGAAAAGTCATTATTAACATTCACTTTCACTTTATTAGTTGTCTAGTTTTTTGGTGTAATCTATACTAATATATTAAAAGGCGTGTCTAAGGAAGGAACGATGTCACGTGAAAATTGCATAGTATAGGGTTTGATCTCATGACCTCAAGAGGATATACTAAAGTCTTAACCACTAGACCAAATAACATTTAGTGTTATCATCTTAAAGTATAATATTAATGAATGAAAATTTTCCTTACCGGGACATAGCTTGGGCCTAATAACTAGTTTAGCCATTAAAAAGGCGTTTGGTATAATCAACGTAAACGGAATGTAAATGATTTGGATAAGGAGGGGAAATAAAAATATTAAAATAATAATCGTTACTTTTCATTGTTGTTTGGTATCTTAGTGGAATGGAAACAATTGAGAGGTTTATGCTTGAGGAAGGAAACGTGATTTGTTTCCACTTGTTTAATAAAGGTAGCAAATGGGGGGGATTATGTTTCCCTTTGGAAACGGTATTTGTTACTTAACACCCCTACCAAACAATTATAAATGGGAACGCTTATTTGAATCCATTTCCTACATCAAAATTCTTCATACTAAACACCCTCTAAACGTGATGATATAAACGAGATTTAATCCTATGTCTTGAATACAATCTAGCAAAATTTTATTAACTAACTAGTCATTAGGTTTGGGCTATTCCCCGGGTAAGAAAAAAATTCATTTATTAATGTAATACTTTATAATAATAACATTGAATACAACTTCGTCTAGTGGTTAAAACTTTCGTATATGTACGTGAGGTGTCGGGATCAAATCCTTATACTACACAATTTCTAAAAAAAATTATTGTACATGAATTACATGAACTAAATAGATAGATAGATAGATTTAGATTTAGGTGTTTAAATTTGCATAGCACTCAAATATGAATAATCTAATATATGAAAATTTTAAAACTTATTGCAATAACAAATTACTAGCAACATTAAATATTTTACTTTTTACAAATAATACCAGATATCGTTAGTAATTCGTTACGGAGTGAGAGTACTATAAATCTATTAACTTCGAATTTATGCTAATCGGTAAACCATATTGTATAATCAAGTTATGGCATGGGTAGTGTGGTAAGCTTCGTGTAAGAATTTTCTATCAATTTATTAAAAAATTGACTGAATTTTATGGAAACCATTGAAACCATGTACTATTATGAGCCAAATGTTTTAGAAAAATACCATCTTGGGGAATATGCCTAAGATTAAAACTACTGGCTTCTTTACGGTAGTTTTTGGTGAATTCAAAGTACATTAGCTAGCTAATTCATTTTGAATTTGTAGTTTTTGGTGAATTCAAATTACACTAGCTAGCTAATTCAATTTGAATTTTGCATTAGATGGTCTAACTATAGATTACTATTATTATTATTATTATTATTATTATTATTATTATTATTATTATTATTATTATTATTATTATTATTATTATTATTATTATTATTATTATTATTATTATTATTATTATTATTATTATTATTATTATTTATATATATATATATTTGATAATTTAGAATACTATTATTATTAAGTACTTTTTTTTATCTTCTCACCACAATTTTTGAGTTATATACTAATTCTACTGTTTGTCATTTATAAATAATTTGTGAATGAGAAAACCAATATGTATAAAAGAGCCCTAGTAATCTCTAAATAATCACAAATTATTTTAATAGAGGTCTAATTTTAATATAAAATTAGACAACCTAAGTCTACATCCTCCTAACAAGTTCATTCCATTTCTCTCTAACCTAACACTATTTCCAGGTATCTTGCACCATCCTAGTGGTCCATTCTCTTTTCCTTCTTTTGTTTCCCTTTGAATCTCGAATTACAACAAACAGTTTCTAAAAATAGTCTAATAGTCGTACGGAATGGATTATTATAAGTCACTAAATGGATAAAATCGGTCACTAAATGGATTAAATAATGTCAACACTGAATAGATTAAGTTGGTCACTAAATAGATTAAAATGGTCACTAGGTGCTCCGACAAACACTATAGAGACTTTAAAAGTGAAGTATTTGAATCCTATTAGAATCCCCTATATTAATTGTTTGTTTTAGGTCAAATAATAATCATTACGAGAGTCTTTAAATTATCTATATAAATATATTAAAAGGCGTTTCTAAGTAAGAAATGCTGTCACATGGCACACTTTTTAGGGGAGTTTTACTTTATATAATCCATGTACAATAAAAAATCAAAAATTGTGTTTTATATGATTTGATCTCGTGACCTCAAGTTCATATATACTATAGTTTTAACTACTAAATCAACTTGTATTTAGTGTTAATATTTTAAAGTACAATTAATAAAAGAAATTTTTCCTTACTCAAGAAAATAGTCGGACCTGATGACTAGTTATACTACTTAAATAAGCAACATTATTCTAATCAAAATAATAACATATAATATAAGTAACATTATATATGTTACATGACAACCACAACTAATTAGTAACTAGAGCTCAATTGATAGTGCCATGCATAAAAAAAGCTTCAACCAAGATCATAGTAGTATAATAGTATTGTATTAATCATTCATTTAAAAAATGAATTATGGACCATGGCATCATACACACAGTCAGCTAGCAATAGCATGGGTAGGCAATGTATTGAGTCCAAAAAAATAATAAATAAAATGAAGATCAGAGAATATTCCAAAGAAAAAACTACTAAAAATAGTAAAAAT
Source organism: Beta vulgaris subsp. vulgaris (assembly GCF_026745355.1). Lineage (NCBI taxonomy): Eukaryota > Viridiplantae > Streptophyta > Magnoliopsida > Caryophyllales > Amaranthaceae > Beta > Beta vulgaris. Next base: position 67,450,186 of record NC_079207.1, read on the forward strand.
TCATTAATAAATGGCGTCGCCCGGACTCGAACCGGAGACCTTCAGTGTGTTAGACTGACGTGATAACCAACTACACCACGACACCTTGTTGACTAATTTCAGTAAACAATATATATACAGTTTCATACCTGAGACGTTTGTTTTGTTATGTTGACTTTTCGGTGCGTTTCTATATAAAAACGTTGACATGCCACCGACCACGAATTTTTTGTGTCAACATGTTGTTCATGTCTAAAGGGTGCTCTTCTTGCACGTTGACTAATATTATTATATGATTTAAAACTATCAAAAATAGTCAAGAAAACATAATTGATCTAGCTACTTATATTAATGAGTCGGGTTTGTATATATTAGCCTGTATCTTGTATATTTGGAATATCCTATCTTTTAGGAATATATCCTTTTAGGAGTTTAGGTTTCCTTGTATTATACGTATATATACTTGTGTGATCATCAATACAAGGTTAAGCCGTTTTCTCCAATATTTCTCTGAGTTTAACATGGTATCACAGCCTCTCTAAACTAGAGATTATTTTCGATCCTGTTCTTGAATTTCGTTTCTCTTTGTTTCTTCCGCACAAACGAGATTACAGCTTCACAAAATTTTTTTTTCTTTCCGGTTTTGTTTACACGCAATCTTGCGTCGGGTTTGGTTTTGTTTCCACGCAATCTTGCGTCGGGTTTGGTTTTTTTTTGCCGGCGATCCTTGTCGTTCCACGGTGGTTCCGGTGTCGTGCTGCTGCTCCGTGCCCCTGGTCTTTGTTTGTTTGCCGTCTCGTTGGTGTTGTGGAGCGTGAGTTGGTGTGCCCTAGCCTTCTTTCGCTTGTTGTTTTTTTTTTCCTGCCATATTTTCTTTGAGGTGTGATGGGTGACGCAACTCCATCCAAGGGGGACGCTACTCCCTCCAAGTATGAGCCTTTCACAGATTATTATCTTCATCCTAGTGAGGGTTCCCAGTTAGTTATTTGCCCCGTCTTGCTTACCGTGGACAATTATGAAGAGTGGTCCCGATCCATTCGCAATAACCTGCGCTCCAAGAGCAAGCTCGGCTTCGTGGACGGTACTATCTCTAAGCCTGCTGCCACATCTCCGGATTATCGTCAGTGGGGTATTGTTAACTTCTACTCTTGTTGCTTGGATTTTTAATACAATTGATTCTAGTATTCGTTCCACTATCATTATTCCTGATGATGCAAAAATATTGTGGGATGACTTGCGGGATCGTTATTCTCTTGGTAACGGTCCCCGCATTCTTGAGATTAAGAATGCTATTGCTGATTGTAAACAACGCGGTCGTTCTGTTGCAATTTATTATGGTGAATTAAATAAACTGCAAAATCTGTTGTCTAGTTACTTGAAATTGCCTGCTTGTACTTGCTCCGCTGCTGCTGAATATGCTAGAATGCATGAAACTGCGATGTTGCATCAGTTTTGTATTGGTTTGGATTCCCAGAAGTTTGGGTCTGTTGTGTCTACGTTGTTGATGAGTGATCCTTTGCCTACTATGAATGCTGCTTATGCTAAAATTATTGCTGATGAGCGTAAGCAGTCTGTGTCTGCGGCTCAGGAGGCCACTTCTGCTACTTCTGTTGGTTTCAGTGCTACTGGTTCTGCTTCTGGTCGGTCTTCGGATCGCCTGGAATGTAGTCACTGTAAACGGGTTGGTCATGATAAAGACCATTGTTATTCGCTTCATGGTTTTCCTGATGGGGGTCGTGGTGGCCGTAGTGGCCGTGGTGGTCGAGGCGGTCGTGGCGGCCGGTCGACTGGTAAAGGCAGGGGTGATTTTGCTGGTTCAGTTGGTAGTACTGCTCGTGGCGCCAATGAGCAAGTTTCTGATTCTGATCGTGGGAGTGTTCCTACGCTTTCTGATACTCAATGGAAGGAGCTACTGGCTGCCTTAAAGGGTTCCAAGTCTGGTTCTGCTTCGGATAACACTAAACTTGGTACGTTTAACTCTATTGAGTGGCTCATTGACACTGGCGCTTCGAATCACATGTCTGGTAACATTGATTTATTTACTTGTTTGTCTGATATTTCTTCGCCTGTTGGTTTGCCTAACGGCAAAAGCACGACTGCCACTAAAGAAGGCCGAGTTATTTTGTCTGATGGTTTAACCCTTGATAATGTTCTTTATGTCCCTGCTCTTCAATGCAATTTATTGTCTGTGTCTCAATTATTAGAAAAACAATCTTATTTTATTATGTTCACTGACAAGCTATGCATTATTCAGGACCGCAATTTGAGGAACCTGATTGGAGCGGGGAGCAGTGTGATGGGGTCTATATTTTTCGTCCTGTTCGTGCTCGGAATCTGCAGGCGCATAGAGTAGTTGTTTCAGATGCTAGTTTGTTGTGGCATCGGCGGCTCGGGCATCCGTCAATGCAAGTTGTTTGTTCTCTTCCGGGTGTTACTAGTAGTCATCATAGTACTTCTGGTTCAAGTTGTTTGTTTGATTGTGACATTTGTTTTATGGGGAAGCAACCCCGAAACTCTTTTCCATTAAGTTCCAATAAAGCATCTGATATTTTTGACTTAATACATTGTGATATTTGGGGTCCGAATAAAATTGCGTCTAGTTGTGATGCACGTTATTTTTTAACCATTGTTGATGATTTTTCTCGTGCTACCTGGGTTTTCTTGATGGTTGGTAAATATGACACTGCTCCATTGATTCGTGAGTTTTGTGCTATGGTTGAGACGCAATTTCACCGCACAGTTAAAGTGGTGCGCAGTGATAATGGACAAGAGTTTCTCGGTTTGGGCTCATTTTTTGCTGCTAAGGGTGTTTTACATCAGACGTCGTGTGTTGACACGGCACAACAAAATGGCAGGGTGGAGCGTAAACATCGTCATATTTTGAATGTGGCTCGCGCCCTACGGTTTCAAGCCAAGCTTCCTAAGTATTTTTGGGGTGAGTGTGTTCTTTCTGCTGTTTATTTGATTAATAAAACCCCTACACCTCTTCTTCATGGCAAAACTCCGTATGAGTGTTTATTTGGTCAAGCTCCATCGTATGCTAATATCCGTATCTTTGGATGTCTCTGTTATGCTGCAAATCGTCCTCGTGTAAAGGACAAATTTGATTCCCGTTCTCGAAAGTGTATCTTTGTTGGTTATCCCAATGGAAAAAAAGGGTGGCGTTTATTTGACTTGGAGACGAATGAATTTTTTGTAAGTAGGGATGTTCAATTTTTCGAAGACAAATTCCCATATCTTAACTCGCTTCCGGATGAGAAACGAGCTCTTTGGGAAGCTTATTTTGCTTCTCCACCGGTTTGGGAGGATGCTAATGATGATGATACGCCACCCACCGCCCGCGGTACCGCCGCCCACCGCGGTCTCCCGCATCAAACCGCAGCCAGGTCGCGGACTCTACTGCTGCCTCTCCACCTTTACGGCAGCTTCCAGCAGCAACCGCGGCTTCCCCGCGGCACCCAGCCCCAAACCGCGGTCCTACCGCGGCGCCTCCTGCTGCCCCCACTTCGTTGCTGCGTGTCCCAGCAGCAACCGCGACCGACCCGCAGCCCGCAGCTCCGAACTGCAGCCCTACCGCGGTCCCTACTGCTGCGTCCTCAGCCCGGGTGTGCGACGCAGCCCCCAGCTCCTCCGTGCTGCTGTCCGAGGGTCCCTCACCTCCCCTTGGACAGCCCTGTCTTGGTCCTAGTGATACATCTTCGGTTGGTGATGGTGGTAATACTACAGGGTTATCTGAATTGAGGGGGAGTTCATCAACGGGTGATCGTCGTAGTGATCGTGAGAAACGTCCTCCTTCGTGGCATCGTCATTATGTTATCAATACTGTTCTTACGGCAAATATAGACCCCTCTCCATCATCTGTTGCTCCTACTCCTTCTTGTTCTTCAGGTAAACCTTTTCCTATAGCTTGTCATGTTGAATATAATAATTTTTCTATGAGACACAGATGTTTTTTGATGGCGATTACCAAAGGAAAGGAGCCGTCTTCTTTCAAAGAGGCGGTTAAGCATGAGGCCTGGCGTCAGGCGATGCAAGCTGAACTTGATGCTCTTGAGCGTAATGGTACTTGGACCATTGTCGACCTTCCTCCTGGTAAGAAGGCGATTGGTAGTGGCTGGGTTTATAAAATCAAATACACCGACAAGTCCACGGTGGAGCGTTTCAAGGCACGGTTGGTTGTCCGTGGCAATCGTCAAGTTGAAGGTGTTGATTATAACGAGACATTTGCTCCAGTTGCTAAGATGGGTACGGTACGCCTTTTTCTTGCTGTTGCTGTTTCTTTGAATTGGGAATTGCATCAGATGGATGTTCACAATGCCTTTCTTCATGGTGATTTGGATGAAGAAGTTTATATGCATTTTCCCCCTGGTTATGGTACTCCTTCTCCTGGCAAGGTTTGCAGGCTCCGGAAATCTTTATATGGTTTGAAACAGGCACCCAGACAATGGTTCTCAAAACTGTCTACTGCTCTGCGGAATTTTGGCTTTAAGAATTCCTACGCTGATTACTCTTTGTTCAGCTATGTCCAGGGCAGTGTTTCGTTGCATGTTCTTGTCTACGTCGATGATTTGATTATTGCCGGGTCTTCTCATGCCGCCATTCTTCGGTTTAAGACATATCTGTCTCAGTGTTTCTTCATGAAGGATTTGGGTGTGCTTAAGTACTTTTTAGGTGTTGAGATTGCTCGTAGTCCGGAGGGTCTTTTTCTCTCTCAACGCAAGTACTCGTTGGATATCCTCACTGAGGCTGGCATGTTGGGATGCAAACCGATTGATACTCCGATGGAGCAGCACCATCGTCTCGCTCTTGTTTCAGGGGAGCCGTTCGCGTATCCAGATCAATATCGTCGGTTGGTTGGTCGGTTGGTTTACCTCTCTGTCACTCGGCCGGAGTTGAGTTACTCGGTGCATGTTTTGGCTCAATTCTTGAGTGATCCCCAGGTTTCTCACTGGGATGCAGCCCTGCGTGTCTTGCGTTACCTTAAGGGTAGTCCGGGTCAAGGCATTTTGTTACGCCCTATGCCAGATTTACGATTGACTGCTTTTTGTGACAGTGATTGGGCCGCTTGCCCGTTGACTCGGCGCTCTTTGACTGGCTATTTTGTTTTCTTGGGTCGTTCTCCAGTTTCTTGGAAGACTAAGAAACAACCCACCGTCTCTCGCTCTTCCGCTGAGGCCGAGTACCGTTCTATGGCTGTCACCACTTGTGAGTTGAAGTGGTTGAAAGCTCTCCTGTGTTCTCTTGGCATCGATCACTCTAAACCTATGCAGTTGTTTTGTGACAGTCAGTCTGCTCTTCATATCGCCAAGAATCCGGTGTTCCATGATCGTACGAAACATATTGAGGTCGACTGTCATTTTGTTCGGGATGAGTTATTAAAGGGTAATGTCTCCCCCTCCTATGTCTCGACGACTCATCAATTGGCGGATATTCTTACGAAAGCCCTTGGCCGACAACAGTTTGGTTTTCTCTTACGCAAGTTGGGCATTCGTGATTTACATGCTCCAACTTGAGGGGGAGTATTAATGAGTCGGGTTTGTATATATTAGCCTGTATCTTGTATATTTGGAATATCCTATCTTTTAGGAATATATCCTTTTAGGAGTTTAGGTTTCCTTGTATTATACGTATATATACTTGTGTGATCATCAATACAAGGTTAAGCCGTTTTCTCCAATATTTCTCTGAGTTTAACAACTTACTAGTTATATTAACATGATTATGAATCTAATTGTTAATATATGTCGATTTAGTTCATTATTTCATTATTTAAGTTCTCACTAGTCAACAAATTCAAAGTCCACATGAGAAATATAGAGATAAGAGTTAGAGTTCATTTATCATATGTCGAAGACTAATTTTTGTTCATTTACTCATTTGGATCTCTCTTTTTATAATTATTATAATTTTTTGCTCATTTGTACTTATTTTTAAATAAGCAATAAGCAAAAAGACATCTTGGATGTACCATGTTCATAGTATACCCGAGGGTAAGAGTCTTGATTGAACATGAAATGGACTCCGGATAGTTTAGTTAATCAACTTTATGGAAGATTGTATATATATAAGAAATATATATCCGAATTCCATCTATATTAATTCATTAAGTAGATGTAGGAGGAAGGAAAAAAAATGATATAGACACAATCTCTAATTCTCATATTCACATTAAAAATGTTACTGATATACATCTTAGAATGTTTCTGCTCAAATTACAGGACTAATACTTAAATCATAAAAAAAAATCAATGAATTTCAGCTCTACTTTTCTAACTGTTCAAGGTCAAGAACTACACATATATTTATGTCACAAATCTGAACCTAACTTACTTTCTCTTGTTCTCTAACTTTAGTAACTTAATGAGTTACTGCCGATACAGCTATTTATTACCGCCTACCAAACGAGCCATTAGTAGTTATAAACTGTCATGATTCGATCTCTACAAATATTTTCTGACATTAATTCTATATCTCATCGAAATGTTTGGATGATCTACGTAGAAATTCCTTCACCAACTTGGAGAAAGCAGATGAACTGTCTTTTAGCAGTTCAGCAGGAGAGTCATACTCGACGATCTTGCCTGCATTTAAGAATAAATATTGTAACTATGAACATAGACAACAAGAAGTACGCAACAGATTACAGCATTTACCAGTATGACAATTGACAGCATTGTGAAACAATATTGTAGCAATGAAGATTCTGACAAGCATGCTATAGAGATAAAAAAGAAAATAACCCTGGAGCAATTGATCTCACCTTGATCAAGAACTAAGACGAGGTCATTGTCAATGACAGTAGGTATTCTATGCGCGACAGTGATAACAGTACATCCGCTTGTTTCTTCTCTGACGGTCCTCTGAATTATATTATCAGTAGCTGTATCAACTGATGCCGTAGCTTCATCCAAGACTAAGATTCTCCTCCTTTGGAGCAGAACTCTCGCCAAACAAACCAACTGCCTTTGCCCTACACTCCAGTTTTCTCCATCTTCAGCAACTGCCATAATCAGCAAATATTTCATGAGGAAACAGGAATAGGGAAGAATCACAAATAAGCATATATAATTACATGTATTGACTTTATGTCATTGTTTTATGATGATATCCCTTATGCTCTGTATATGTACTTCAATTTGCCTTCCTTTATTCTATAAATATTAGCAAGAGATTGCTAACAGTAACAGCAACACTATCATACCGGGTGCATCAAGAAGCCTCGCATCCTGCCTTATAATGTTTGCAAGACCATGACACTTATTTATTACCTGCACAGTTGGATAACATATAGGTTAATACCTCTGTTTTTGAACTTATCGTTTCTGAAAATTATGGTGAAAAGAACACATAATTTATACAATAATGTTACTATATACCTCCCATATCTCTTGATCATTATGCTCCTCTAGAGGATCCAGATTAAACCTCACAGTTCCTTGGAAGAGTGTAGGATCTTGGGGTATGATACTCAGCCTAGATCTTAAATCTTGCAGCCCTAACAAACAGACATCAAGTCCATCAATGAGAATACGCCCTTGTGAAGGCTCAACCACCCGAAAAAGAGCTTGTATGAGTGTAGACTTGCCACTTCCCGTCCTTCCAACAACTCCAACTTTCAACTTGGCAGGTATGGTGCAGGTGATTCCTTTGAGCACCATCGGCAGAGCAGGGGAATACCGAACATGCAAGTTCTCAAACTGAATAAACCCTTCACTAGGCCAATCTAATTCAGGCTTGTAGTCTTGTATAACCAATGGAGCTTCACTTGGTAGTTTTGTGAAGTCAAGAATCCTTTCGACTGAGATCATTTTGTTTTCCACATTGCATAAGTTCCATATGATCCAAGCTTGCAAGACATTCATATTTAGTCCATATGTGGCAGCTAGTCCTGACAAGCCTAAAATCATGGCGGGGAACAATTGGTTAGAGAAGGCATTAATAGCCAATAGCACTTGAAATTGGGAAAATCGAGCTTGTAAACTAGGTTAGTCCATGCAGGTTTTGGATTAATAGCGGGTCAATAATAGCCAGGCTAATAAAGTAGCTAGGAGAGACAACAATGAACACATGTAATGACTAAATCATATGTGAATAATGTTGACCCTGTGTTTTCCCGTCAAAATTATTGGCCTATTTGGCCATATAGAGACCCTGTCTAATAGAACCCTTTTAACTTGACCCTACCCTTAGGCAGATACACTTGTTGGTGAAGGAATTTGCTAATTCCAAAGTATAAGTAGGAGAAGATAATAGAGAAATACACAGAATATATTTGTGTTTCTCTCTTAATATCAAACTAATGATTTTACAACACTATTTATAGTTTACAATGATAACTAATACCCTCTCATTGTTATGCTAATATTATGAGGTTCGCATTCCTTTAAATGAATACTAGCAACTTAAGTTTAAATATTTGCTAAATATAGTATATCTAATTCAAGTTTGGATTTCTTCAACACTATGTTACTAAGCTCGAAAACAAGGAATAGATTGAATTTTATGTCATATTGCTAAAGAAACATAACTTAATGGTGAGGTTAAGAGAAACTTACTTGGATTAATGGTTGATCTTGGCAACATCACTAAGATGACTAAAACAATGAAGAAAACCAAGTTGAACAAAAAGTTTATCCTCACAGAAAGCCATTCCATTGCAGCGATGTTGTGGAAGGTAACTCGAGAATAATCATTCACCAAATTAAGAATTTTGTCATAAAAACGGCCCTCTTGATTGAAGCACCGGATAGTTGAAGAACCCACCATACTTTCTGAAAAATGATGGAGAATTGGAGCTTTTCGAATCCCAACCATCCTGGCAAGTTCTCTGGCAGTAGTAATATAATAAGCCTGCATTAAATTAGATCAATTACCACCTTTGATATGCCTTTCTAAAGATGAACATATAAGCTTTGAAATGCAAACTCACAGGATTATAATTTTTTAACTCACCTGATACCAGCAGGAGATGGCAATAACAGCAACAAAAATTAGAAAGACTTGCCAAGCAACATGGGACATGAGGAGAATTATACTGAGTAGCTGAATAAGAGCAAATACTAGTCCAGCTAGTCTATATGGGATGTCCATGTCCACAGTACTTTGATCTGTAGAAGACTGCAATGAAGAGTTTTCCAAAAAAAAAAAAAAAAAAAAAGCGAGTGTCAGAAAAACAGACTGAGATATTAAACTCCCTCCGTTTTCAAATAGATGCAACACTTAGATTTCTGTGGACAAACTTCACTAATAGATAATAAAAAGCTATATTATCGTGTTGGATGGTGAATTGTGTTTCGATGTGTACAGTCCAAATGTTAACTTTTTGTAATTTTTATAATTGAAGTTACCAATGGTGAAAGATGTGCATTAGAGAACGTGAAAGTCAAAGTGTTACCCTGCTAAGGATTCGACTGGAAGGAGTGAAGTCGAAGAAAGAAATAGGAGCGCGGAAGACTGATTTAATCATACTGAGGAACATTTGTTGAGCAGTCTCAATAGCTATAGTTGAGAGAAATATAGTCCTTCCTAATATGAAGACACAACTTCCACCAGAAAGTAGAACAAAATATGTCATCAGTTTTCTATGGCTGACTCGACCCTCTTCCTCTGTTGCCCAAGCAAGCCAGTAACTGCTGCCCATTTGCAATCCCTGAAAAAGAATCTGACATAGCAAAATGACAGGAACTAGAGCACCTTGATATGCAGCAGTGATGAAAGTAGAGTAAACATTCCAATTTACGCGGCCTCTCACTGCTTCCTCTTCGTTACATTTTGCAAGCGTGTCATACTGTATCGAGCATGAAGAATGCTCTTCTATAAGTTCTGCTTGGCAAACTGAAGAAGACTTTGTAGTTGAGTTGTGTTCGTCATCATTGGTATTTACTTGTTCTAGGGATTTTTGGTGGGCATCCATTTGCCTAATAAGTTCACCATCCGGGTCTCTAATCAAATCCTCATATCTTCCTGATTGAACAATTCTGCCATCTTTCATCACCTATAAAAAAGATAAATAATTCATAAGCCACTTATCAAAAAGATTTTTCATAACTAACTCAAATAATTGATCAATATGATATCGTATAATTACCAGAACAATGTCTGCTGCATCCAAGAATTCCAACTGATGGGTTATGTATACCACAGTCTTCTCAGATAACATTTGCATGAGAGCCTTCTGTATATGTCAAATAACACGGCGGAAACAGAAAATCCAGCAATCATGTCAGAATAACATTAATACATCATGTGAAAATTGTATACGTGCAAGTAAATCATATGAAACAGAGAAGAATAGTAAGTCACTCACCTTGAACAGATGTGCACCAGTGTGTGCATCAACGGCACTGAATGGATCATCTAGGAAGTAGACATCTGCATCACTGTAGATCGCCCTGGCAAGTTGAATTCGCTGTTTCTGACCCCCACTTAGATTGATACCTCTCTCTCCGACTACACACATATCAGCATCAGTCCACATTTGAAGGTCTTTGTTCAAGGCACATGCTTCTAGGACCTCCTCATAAAATGCCTTGTTCATATCTTTTCCAAACAATATGTTATCCCTTACTGTACCTGTTTGAATCCAGGAGTTCTGTGGTACATAGGCTTTTGATCCGTAAACCTTAATCTCTTTGCCGGAGACTCTTGCAATTTCACCAAGGATACTACAAAGTAAGGTTGATTTCCCTGAACCAACTGACCCACTAATTGCGACCTTGCTACCCTTTGATATTTTCAGCTGCTCATTTATTCTGATTGTAGGTTTCCTTGCATAGGGATTGCTATTGTCCCAAGCATATTCTCCACTCTCAATATCAATAGCAAGACTAGATTCTCTATATTTACAGTATGTTAAAAACTTCATCTGATCTTCATCCATTAAGAAGCTCTCAAGTCGAGCAACTGAGACTCTCGTTTGTGCTATCATTGATATCAACTCTGGCAGGTTATATATAGGCTCTTGTAGAATCCTAAATGTAGCAAGAGCTGAGAGAACAGTTCCTGAAGTCAATGGTGTCTTTACCATAATGCAAACACCAAAGGTAACTACTGAAACTAAGGTTGGTGAAGCCCAAAATAGAAAAGCAACCGCGGAACATGTGTAGAGATAGTTACTCAACCAAGACTTCTCTGCCTCTCTCAATTTCAAGAGCTTCTTCATAAAAGAAGATTCCCAGGAATGCAATTTAAGAACTCTCATGCTCTTCAAAGTTTCCATAGTAGCTTTGATTCTTGAGTCCTTAGCTTCCATGATCTTGGAATGCAACATTTCTTGCCTACTAGCCAATGGCGTGTTGCAAATCATTACCAAAATCGTGGAAGAAAGTGCAGCAATGGCAGGTGCTGCACCAAGATTCACATAAAGAATAACAAGGGCAAGGGACACTTGCAAGGGAAGTAGCCAAATACCATGAATGTATAAGAAGAAGTCCCCAAGTCTCTCAGCATCGACGTTAATCAAGTTGATGATCTTCCCATTACCTTGCCCCACTGAAGACAGTTTGATGTTTATAGACTTCTTGTATACCAAAGCAACAGTAGCTGCCCTAACTCGAATACCAATGCGAGAAGCACCAAAATACCATTGCCTTTGTGATATTGACTCAATGCACTTGCCAATGAAGAAAACTATTGGAAGGGTCAAGCCATCATGGTAGCCAGTGTCATCAACCTTTGTTGAAAGGTAATTAACAAAGTGGGTGATGAGCAGAGGACCCATATATGAAGCAATAGTATTCGCCCCTGGAATAGACAAAAATTCATGTACAATCTCAAAAATAGAACCATATGAAAATTCAGCAAGATTAACACTACAAATTTAAGCTAAATGCTGTTATTTTGTTATTGTTCTTATTTTAGTTTTCAGCTTTCTAAAAGCTCCTTTTCAGTTTTCTGTAAGTTATTATAATAAACATGATCAAGATAAATATGATTAGTATGAGTAAAATGACTAATATAACACTCATTATATCACCTACAGAATATGACTTTTAAAATCTTATGACCAGAAATTGATAATTAACAATGATACCAAACATGAGATTCTTAAAATGTAGATCATGAGATAGAACAACAGAGAAGCATACCAGCAAAGAAGGCATTTGTGAGCAAAGATCTCCTCATACTGCAAAAGATAGCTTTAGGCAAGGAGAATACATCAATCTTCTGTTTTCGCAACGATTCTTCCAACAAAGATGAGGCATTTTCTGCAGTTTCTGATTCAGGAACTGATGGAATATCAGCTAATACAATCAGCTGAGTCCTACCAATCCTAAAGAGTGGATTAAGCCACGAAAACGCGATTTTACTCCAAAAACTCGAGTTTGCAAAAGCAGATACCTCTTTATTAGTACTACTCTCTTGTTGATGAGGCAAAAATGGTTGCTCAAGCTCATTTTCATACTTTCTCATGCTACAACTAAACAAACCATTGCAGCATAGAAGAAGTGATAATGGAAATCCCAAGAAATCAACTAATTCAGCTTTAGGAAAATCTATGATGTTCAAGTTAATGGATGTCAAATGAGTAATAATGTAACATGTTACCAAAACCATATAAAAAACCATAGAATAGACCCACCATACAATAAGTACCAAAGGCCATTTCTTATCATCTTTAAGGATTCTTTCTCTAGAATAAACAAGGATTAAAGTGGACAAAACCCATGTCAAAGTAGTAGAAATTGTACCATATGAGATCATTTTATGACACCAAAACATCTCATATAGACCATAACTGATATAAAATGTAGACAATGTTGCACTGCAAAAAGGGGTCATTACTCTTGTGTAAAAACTATAATTCCTACCATTTTTTGCCAAAATTTCTGCTTCTTTAACATTATTACTACCTCTACTCCTTCTATACTTCAAAATATCAACCAAAACCCATGATAAAAACAATATACAAAACACTACATTGGCTACTTCTAGAACAACTTCCATGGTAAACCTCTCTAAAACCCCATGAAAATCAAAACCCAGTTGTAGTTGTAGCATTGTAGTAAATTGACATAAACCTGCAAAAAACCCATTAAATTTTCAGGTAAATTGCTTGGAACTAACAAAAACCCAGTTCAAATAACAAGGCTAATATTCTTGTAAATATATAAGAATTCAAGAATAATGTATATTACCTGTTAATTTGGGTTGGTTTCAGTCAAGAGTTGTGGGAGTAGAAATTTCTGTGAAGCACGTGGCTTTAGACAAGTGGGAGTAGAGAGTGATCTAAGCTTTACACATGGTGGCTTGTGTTTTGGTAATACTACCACACTTACTTGGCATGCTCCCCCTTTTGATCCATTCATCTCCTAAATATATAAAAGTCATAAACTTTAGTCTATATAAAGATATTTTCTTTATCACTGTTTCTTTCCTAGGTTGTGTATCCCACGAAGGAATATGGATTTATTTCTTCAGAAATGTAGATACTAGCTCGGGGCTCGAGTATGCACACGATGCGTACGACAATATATTAGTATTAATGTTGATATTTGGAATGTAAAAAACATACTACCTCCGTTTCTTAATAAGTGCAACATTTCCCTTATTTGGAATAGTCACAATAAGTGCAACCAAGCTTAAAATGGTAAATAAAGTTCAATATTATTACAAATATGCCACCAAAAAGCGTGTTTGGATCCTCTAGAGTTGTAAAATAACTCTACAAGGTAGAGTTTGAGCAATATCAACCATTGACTAAAAAACCACGTAGGACGGCACGCGAGAAAATTATTTTTTTTTTGTTTGAACCCACGGAAACCGCTACTCTGAGTAGCGGTTTAATTTTAAAATAAACCGCTACTCTGAGTAGCGGTTTAATTTTAAAATAAACCGCTACTCTGAGTAGCGGTTTATAAATATAAACCGCTACTCGCTACTCGGAGTAGCGGTTTACAAAAAAAAAAAAAAAAAAAAAAAAAAAAAAAATTTTTTTTTTTTTTTTTTTTGTAAACCGCTACTCCGAATAGCGGTTTTACCTAAGTTGAAAAAAAAAAATTCTCGGCACTTGTAAACCGCTACTGCAAGTAGCGGTTTTACTAAAAAAAAAAATTCTCGCGTGCCGTCCTACGTGGACGGTACGCAGGGAATTTTAGTTTTTTTGGGCATATTTTGGGAATTAAAACCCAATTTTGCATTATTTAAGGAAAAAATTCCTTGAATTACTCTACTTTATTATGGTCCCAACTTTATCTCTCTACATTCCTTAGTATTCCCCCAGTTATTCTATGTTGCACTTATTAAGAAACGGATGAAGTAATATTTATGCAAGCAATAAATATTCTTACTTATATTTTATTTTTACAAAACATAGGATTAAAATGAAGATAAGAGAAGTTTGTTTATGTTTACTTTTTCTCATCAAATCTAACTGTTTTAATTCCTTGAATGATTTATACTTTTTTCTTTGATAATGTTATTGAATATTTAGGTAAAAGAATATTTTGTATTTTTGGCTTTATAATTGATGGAAAATTTCTTTGTTAGGTTAGTTTCCTCTTCGTAAATAACCTTTTCATGGGCAATTTTAAACTTTTTTATTGCAGTTTTTTCTTTTTACAACTTTCTTTATCATGCATAATTGTAAATCAAGAAATGAATGAGAAATTAAGGTTTTTCATGTTTTAAATTAGGGGTACATAAGTTTTTCATAGAGGGACACCATAACTCCCCCTATTGTCCAAATGTAATACTCCGACCCTAATCTTTTCAGTTTAGTCTAAACAATTCCTCTCACAGTTTCAATTTAGTCCGGTCAAGTTCTAAATAGGGCTTTCCTCTGTGTGTTATGATTGCATCGTTTTGATTTTTACATGACTTATATGCCCCCTTTGACTATGTTTTTTTGCTATTACAAGTATAAAATGAACCAAATGTTATCTGGAAATATGTTGTTGGATTGATACCATTATACCAATGTATGTTTTCAAAATATCAACTTTTCGCAATTATTCACAATTTTCAGTACATTCAAATATTAAAGATATTAATAATATTGAATATAAAAAAATATTAATAATGAAAGGTAATAGGTTGATAAATATAAAAGTTAAAATGTTGCAATTATAAAAAAATCGAGATAGTATGAATTTTTTTGAAAAGAACAGATTTGTTAGTACTCCGACTCCCCTGTTTTCTCTGTTAGTTGCTCTCCGTGACTATGGTATGTCCTATCTGAGTATCTTCAGTGTATTGCAGTGTTACGTTATTACGTAATGAATTTTATTTCCATTTTTTTTAAGGGGTTAAACTTATATCATTATATGGTTTCATATCAATATACCATCATATGTCTTCATTTTTGTGACATCTTATAACAACCCTTGGAAATTGGTTCTTGGGATTAGGGTGTCTTATCATTTATTATAAGTTGGGTGACAATTTAGATGATGAATTGTTTCGTTTAGGTTTTGTTTAAGTTTATTATGAGTATCTATGTTTCTTAATTAGTTACGTTGATCTTTGATTCGGGTATGATATTTAATTCCATACTTTTAAGATTTTGAGTCGGTTGTTTTAAGTAAGGAAACCAATAAAAAAGGTATATTGAAAATTCAAAACGAGACGATATAAAAATGTCAAAGTTATTTTCTTTCATATAAAAGTACCCTCGTTACACAAAAATTATTCATTTACATCAAAGAGTAAAGTTACTCAGAAAGTCATAAATATTATTACCATTACCTTAAGATCAGTATGTATGAATAATCTTTATTTTTAATTTTTTACTAAAAAAAACTAAGTAATAACCATCAACTACAAAATTCGTTGTAGTCGACTAAAATTCCCAGGTTTTGAAGGAGATTTGAATATAAATACTACTATGCATAAAACATGAACATATCGTTGATATCGATGAAAAAAGAAGTAATACATAGGGGGGAATATGGGATTTTGATGAGAGGTTTACTATGAAATTTATAATTGACTACATTTTGCTTAAATTAGAAAAATAAATACAAACTGTCATTCAGATATATTTCTTTTGAAATGATAAACTATTACATTATCCGTAAGCATGAAAATTATTATTGATCAAATCTTTTGACTCTCTATTTTGCAGATTTAAAATTTATCTTTACAGTATATACAAATACTACAGCATTCTAGAGCTGATCAATCTAGCTCGGTCCGATTTTTTTTTTTGCGTTAGGTCAGGCTTTGGACAAGCCAAAAATGACTTTTTAGTCTATTTTTTGACCCGGTCCGATTTTGACCTGAAATAGCGGGTTACGGACACAAAAATTTGGCCAAAATTTTCCCGACCCGACTAATAGACAATTTTTTAAAACATGACCCAGCCTGAACCTGGCCGAACCCAACCCATGATCATCTCTATACTATTCATATCATTATCAATCCCACCACTTATAATTTTTCTTAAAGATCAAAACCACCTAAAGCTAATAATGTATTCAGAAAGATAATAATCACTTTAGATCGTTGACTAGGTTTGTGTGTCTTATTATAGATACATAAATAGTACTATATGATTGATTTGTATTTTTGTGGATAGCCTAAGTATCCACCCCAATATTTTAGCCGCCTAATTAGCTTAGTGGAATGTTGGTTGGTTATTCTAACCTTTTGTACACATGATAAGTGAATAATATATATATTGTCTTGTCTTTCACTTTGAACTCCACTAATTTTTTTTTGTTTACATATACAAAAATGTACCAAACAATGGAATTCTGACGAGAAGAATCAAATCATAACACTCCTAAATTACTCTTAAGCACTCGGCTCTCCCACCTAATTCCTCACTAGTCACTCAGCTGATGTAAGCTCATCCATCTTCATTTGTCTTTGTCATTTTTTGTAAGCTCACTTCAATAATATTGGAATTTGGAGGTTTCTTTTATAAGGGTCATATTCATCCTAATTGCATAAGTTGGTAGATATGTAAGTTTCTAAGGCCCTGTTCTATATATATATATTCGACTTATTTTCAATTTTTATATCGAAAAAATAAGTTAAAATAAGTTTAAATAAGGTTTAATAATAATTAATAAGCTCATCATATAAACTCAATTAAGTCTAAATAAGTTTAGAATAGGAATTATAAGTTAAAAACACACTTTGTAAGTACGTAAATATTCAAGAACCTAAAAAAGTAATATAAAGTTGACAAAAACTTGTACGTGCATGTAGCTGATATAAGTTATATAGTTAATCATTTTGAATAACGTAAAAGTTGGATTCACAAATGAGTGACTTTTTTAAAAGTAATTTAGCTTAAGTTTGTTACATAAACTACATCGTGTTCAATATATGTAATACTCCGTATTTTAATACTAATTAAGAAAATATAAAAGAATTAATAAAAAAGGTATTTTAAGTTATTTACAAGTTAATAGGAATAAATTATTAGTAATATGAATTTGTTAGGAATTTCCGGAATTTTAAAAGAGTAACCTAATCGACCTAGGGTTACTACCTTTTGGAAGGGAGTATAAAAAGAAAAGGAGAGGGAATTTCAGAAAACCCTAAACCCTTCTTTCTCCCTCTCCTCAGCCGACACTTTCTTCTTCTCTCTCTCCTTGGCCGATCTCCCTCTTCCTCTCTCTCAGAATTTTCTCTCTCTCTCTCGGACCTCTCTCTCACAGATTCATCCACCTCTCTCTCGCTATTCTTCGTCTCCCTCGCCGTATTTCTCGAGTTCGTCGAGGGGTGGTGACTCGAGCGCGCGGAGCGTGCGCAGGCGAAGAAGGCTGAGACGTGCGAGGATCCGTCGAGGTTTGTGCGAAGTCAGGCGAGGGGTTGGTGCGGGCGACGAGGGTTTCGTGTTTGTGGTTCGAGCGCGCGAAAGGTCGGGGTCGTGCGAGTGTAGCCGCGCGACAAAGCCGAAGGTGTTCGAGAGTTTGGTGCGGTGTCGAGGATTGTGCGAGCAAGGGTTCGTGTTCGAGCGTGTTGTGCGAGACTGGAGGTGTGAAGGCTGCGCGACGAGACGAGTCATCGCTGTGTGCGACAGATCTGGGGGCGTGCGAAGTCGCGAGGTTGGTGCGACGGTTTCGGTTGTGCGCGTGGGAGTGGTGCGCGTGTGTGGTGTGGTGTTTCGATTCCGGAGGTCGGTCGCCGGAGTTCTTTTGCCGGCGAGATTTAGCGGTATAACTTATGCACCTAAATTATTATATCAGTTTTATTATTTAGATTTACTGTTTTCGTAATTAAGTAAGGTTTGTAATTAATAATTAGTAATTTAGAGTGTTTAGTAAATTATTAGATTGTTTAACCAGTTAAGTTATTGTTCTGTTTTAAGTAAAAAAAAATTCTGGTTAGGTTTGTAATTGGAATAAGATAAAAGCAGGAGACGTGTGTATTATTATTAGTTACAATTATTACTGTTTCATGAGTAACCTGTTTCATGAAACCTGAATTTGGGACTTATGACTTACTTTTGGACATGGAACTTACTTTGGACATGGAACTTACTTTTGGACATGGAACTACTACTTTTGGACATATGACTTACTTTTGGACATATGACTTACTTTGGACATATGACTTGACTTTTGGACATAAGACAGGGCACTTATGACATTTTGGATGGTAAAAAGTGGACTAATGTTACTAATAACTTAGTTACTCACTCATCTGACTTCTAAAAGACGTTAAATTCACTAGATTAGAATTATAACGAAAGTTCTGGAATAAGGTTTTACTATTGCGTAATTCGAATCGTTGATCGTTATGGTCTTAGTACGTAGTAGTTGTTAGTGTTATCAAGGACGTAACACTAAAGCTTTGTTTTAACGATTTAGGTCCCAATTTCATAAGCGGCTCGTTCTATTAAGTCAGCGAAAATTCTCCGTTACAAGGTACGTACGCGTACCAGTTTACTTTCAAACTTAGTATCATGTTTAGGTTGCAGTTCATGTTATTGGAACCTAGTACCATGATAGGGAACATTTGATTGTGATTGTTTGGTTAGACGTTATAACGTGAAATCAATATGATGCATTGAAATATGTTGCATTGAAATGCGAAGTTCTATCGTAGTGTAACATCAGCATTATTAATCTGATCTATAGAGTAACAAGAGTGTTACTAGGGATAAGATTGAGTTTGGTAATTAAGAGAGTATGTAAATGACTCCTTAAAGTTATAAAAGAATGATTGGTAATAAAAGAAGATTATGGCGATACTTGTAGTTGGACTCCCTACAAGTATAGAACAATGGGGGGAGTGTAGGACTTGTCCTACACTCCTACGCAGGCCTACTGTGACGACAGTAGTGTCCTTATATTTTGATAACTCAAGTAGGCGGAAGGTTCCGTTCGATCTTGGGGGTATGCATACTAAGGTGATGGGTGTGAGACGGAACAAAACCGTATTTTTATTTCATCTAATAGACCAAGTTGTCTATTAATTATTCAATAGCCCGTATGATTCTAGTAAGATGACGGTGCCCGTTGATGCCAAATAATGAAAGATTAAAGGATGTGAGATAACGTAGGTTCATATAACAGTTGTAATGTATGCATCATTTATGTTCATATAAGTTTCATTGGTTCATTACGTACTCAGCATAGCTGACTCTGTGTGTTAATGTGTTTGTTGTCCTGTGATGAACTATTGATACTTCAATGGGGAGCAGACTAGGTGAGCTGGTGCTGCTGCATGATATCAAGCATAAGGGGGTTAGACTGTAGTTGAAGTAACTTTTGGTTTGACTATCACTGAATTTTATAGAACATTGTTACATAGTTTGAGTTTGAATAAAGAGGGGTCTACTATGATTCCCGAGTTGTATTTACATTTTCTATTCCGCTGCAATTTGGTTTTGAGACAATGAATTTGAGTTACCGTATTTCTGATTATGCCTTGCGTTCCATCGCGGCGGTAACACTCCCAAAGTCGATGCGACGTAGCTTTAGACGTGTATGGATTTTGGGGGTGTTACAATATATAGGCTACTTTGCTAATTTGGAAAAAAAATCAAGTTTTAGTTATTTTTTATAATCATGTATTCCCTCCGTTCCATAATATAAGTTTTGTTTCCTTATTAGAGTATGTACAATGGGGCTCTCCAACTAGCTCTCCAAGGAGAGAGAAAATGGAGAGCCACCTCTTACCCAACAATGGGGCTCTTGGGTGTGTCTTGGGTGTCTCTCCATGGAGACACTTTGCCAAAGGGCTCTTGGGGGAGATACCATTTGGGTTGATGGAGAGATGACTCTCCAATGTGTGGGACCCACTTTTTATTGTAATTACTTCATTTCTTTTTTCTTCATGCAACCATTTAATGATCTTTTCTATAAAAATTAAAAAAAAAGATGGTAATAATTATTATGCCAACAAGTATAATTTTCCTTTATCTATAAAATGAGCCTAATATTGGATATTTAAAAATTAGTTTTTCATGTTGTAGGTTAATTCTTCATTCCATGCCAAATTTATGAAAATTAAATATTAGCACTCATAATTATATTGTTTTTTAAAAATTCTACTTTGCTTAAATTATGAAAAAGATTAATTTGTAATTATATTTAATTTACATGAATAACTTAATTTATATAACTTTGATCATAATATGAAATAAGGTTCATTTATTGACATGGGGACCACAAAATAATGAAAAGTTGAATGGAGAGCTCTTTAAAGGGTTTTATTGTTGTTGGGTGTTTTTAGACATGGCTCTTGAGAGTAGCTTGAAGAGAGAGAATAGGAGAGAGAGTGTGGAGAGCTAGTTGGAGAGACACCAACCATTGTACATGCTCTTAGATGTTCCAAAATATAAGTCCTATTTATATTTTCAATTAATAATTATGCCCAAAATACCCTCATGAAAATATTTGAATTTTCAAAATGTACTCATAATTTCAGTTTCCAATGCACCATTATTAATGACAAAATGGAATCTTTTACCCTATTGAACTCCTCTACACATCTATACTAATATATTAAAAGGCGTGCGTAAATCAGGAACGGTGCCATGTGGCGCTTTCCCTAAGGAGTTTTAGTTCATGTAATCCATATACAATAAAAAAATTAGAAATTGCATGGTATAGGTTTTGATCCCGTGACCTCAAGTTCATGTACTAAAGTTTTAACCACTAGACCAAGTTGTATTTAGTGATATCATATCAAAGTACAATATTAATAAATGAAAATTTTCTTACACGGGGCATATCCCGTTCCTAATAACTAGTTAATGATTAAACCATGCAATATTAATGTTTACATTTTATTTTTGTTAAAAAGAAAAAAAAAACAATGCAAGTATTTTCCAATAAAAATGAATATTTTTATTAAAATAAAATAAGATTTTAGTTTACCTTAATTCCAATGTAAAAACAAATCATGACTTATATCATGAGACGGAAATAATATAATTTAATATGATATGTCCCCACGTAAATATATATTTAAAACACTGCAATTAATTTCACTCATGACAATGTTCGTAAGCGGAAATTTATTTGAACATTCAGGTGTAATATTTAAATATATATTTTTACTTGGGTTGAAAAAGAATCAAAATTAAAGAAGGCTATAGAACCACAACCCTATTAGAAATATAGCAATGATTCTCATTGGATCTTACTCCTTAAATACTTCCTTCGTCCCAAAATATAGTTCTCATTTCCCTTTTTTCACGGTAATTTATGCAAGTTGGGATAGTAAAGATTTTTTGTTTATTTAAATAAAAGTTGTATGGAAAAAGATGATTTTAGGAGAGAGAATGGAGATAATTGGTGAAAGAGTATTAATTGTAACATTTTGGTTGAATAAACTAAGGAAAAAACAAAATTCAAGAAGCAAATAAATGATGGGACACGGTTTTTCTAGACAAATTACGGAAAAATGTGGAACTAAATCTGGAAATGGAAACTATATTTTGGGACACCTAAAATGAAAATGAGAACTATATTTTGGGACGGAGGGAGTAATTCACATGATGATTTTAAGCCTAAAATTTAGGGTTGCAAAGCAAGCAACTTATCTTCATTTATTTAGGCCTCGTTTGGTTCACATGGGAAGTAATTTCCCATGAGAATTTACATTTCATGGGAAATTATTTCCCTTGTTAATTTCCTAGGAATTAGACAAAATTATTTGGTTGACACCATAGGAAATTGCATTTCCTAGGAAATTACTTACCAAGGGGGGGCTTGGTGAGTGATTTTCCATGTTTCATGGGAAATTCTATTTCCCTTGGAATTTGTATTTCTTATGCTTCTCCCATTTTCCTCCAACCAAACACAACACCCATAATGCATTTCCTGAAAATTTCTATTTCCAAGAGAAATAGCTTACAACCAAACAACACCTTACTTTGTGCACAAATCCTTTCAAACTCTATTTTGTAAAATACTCTAGTCTCTATGTACGTACGTACTATAATGTACAATCATATGGCTCAACTATTTCCTACATGTAATCATTATACAATCATATCCGAAAGTTGATTACTATAATTTATTCATGTTCAATCAGAGATTCATATGATTTATTGTGGAACAAACTCTCCTTTATGTATGGCCTTATTGGCAAGAGATTCCTTATTCTATGGAGTACGGACAATACAAAAAACAGGTGAGTGCCACCATTATGTGCATAAGGAATTTAGTGCTATCTTTTTGTAACATAAGTGATGTTAAATTAATTTTAAAAGAAAATAAATTAAAGGTTAACTTAGTAGTTATGGATAAGAAGATAAACTTTAAATAATATTAAACATTTAATAAGATTTAATCTACTAATCATAAATAAAATCGATCAAATAGGTTCTTCCAAAACTATGTCAGAATGATAGACTTCCTCATAATTGCTTTATTCGGCAAATATAGGAGGGTTGCGTTGTATTGCTCGATCTTGTTCATTGTAGTTTCTATGAAAACGAATGATTTAACCTTGTTTTATTGTATTTTATTTTTTTAATATCGATTGTGTAGATGTCGTTTATCCTTCATTTAATGAAATTTCACTTTAAAAAAACACTTTTTATTATCCAAAATTGCATATGTACAGTTTTTAATTTCTATATACCTTTATTTTTAATAATCTTATTTTTAAAATCAAACTATATTTTTAATTAAAGAGATAGATCAGATATTCAGATTTAGATTAAGATTAACATTAACATTAGATGAGATATGTGAATTTTTTCCTTAAATAATGCAAAAGTGGGTTTTAATTCCCAAAATATGCCAAAAAAAAAAAAATCCCTGCGTACCGTCCACGTAGGACGACACGCGAGAAACTGATTTTTTTTTTTTTTGTAAACCGCTACTTCGATTAGCGGTTTTGCTTAAGTTGAAAAAAAATAATCTCGCGTGCTGTCCTACGTGGACGGTACGCAGGGATTTTTATTTTTTTGGGGGCATATTTTGGGAATTAAAACCCACTTTTGCATTATGTAAGGAAAAAACTCTGAGATATGTTGTTAATACAATTCTTTATCATCACTACTTATCTCTCTTACATGTATAGCTTTTCTCTTTCTCCTGTTTTTTTTTTACTTTTCAACTTTCTTAAAGAAATTCTTTTTTTTTTTTTTTTCTATAAAACAACTTGAAAGTTTTTGGTAATGATGGTGAAGCACTATCCCTAGAGCACGTGGTGGATAAATGTAGGCGTGTGTATGGTGAAAGCTAAACTACTGTTCATGTGTGCCCTTCATGTGCATTTCTTTTTGTCGTGGGACGTGTTTGGCATAAATACTAATCAACATTCAACTTTCAAGGGTTAAGATTTTTGACGAGGCAACTTTATATTATTGTTTCTTTTTCTCTGCTTTATTTATATGGTCCTCCCTTTTTTTATCTGAAAAGAAAGAATAAAAATTTATAAGAAGGTTAATAGTATGGTTTATTACTTAGGAAAAATTAGTTGAATAGAACATATTTATATTATCATCTTTTTGTTCGGAAAATAAACAAGATACATAAATTAGCTAAAAAGTCTTGTACTATGTGCATGATGATCACGTAAATAGTAACTAAACGGGTGGGGATCTTTCACCTTTTTGTCTTCATCAAATCGAACAAATCTGAAGATTTGTAATTAGCGATGTCAATGGCTAAAATGTGGAGAGGATCCTCTAGGATGTAGATCTAGACCGTTTTCAGCCATGAATCCATATTCTATCCGGATTTATTGAGTAATAAAATTGAGGATCCATATTCTACGGATCCTAACCTATTTTATTCAAACGACTCGCTAATTTTCACAAATAATTAAAGATTTTAAAGAACAAAACAGCACATTTCATTGTCGATTTTGAAATAAACAAGCATTCAACCATAATATAACAAATCCAAGCATAAATAACATTAAAAGTTTAATATTAAGTTTTACCCTATTAATTAAATATTTTAAATTGTTTTTTTAAAAAACGGGTAAACGGATCCGGTGATAATTTAAGACTTTGTCCAGATCTATCTTCAAAAACTAGGATCCAGATCCTGCTCGGATACATTGGGTCCAAAATTTGAAAATACAAATTCAACTGAAAACGAATTTGTGTTCACGGATCCAGGTGGGGTCCATTACCAACTGACATTGTATTTGGCAGGTACTCTAGTACACTACTAATATAGTGCACTAGTAGTGGTAATAATTCACTTTAAATTTATCCCCTAAAAAAATCACTTTGACTTTTTCTTTATTTACAAATTTTACATCATATTTTTCTATAGATGTATAAAAATTAATGTTAACATACAAAAAAAAAAAAATTGGTTTCGGCATATATTTTCAAAGAATATTACTTTTTTTAACTAATGAGTATTTGAGAAATTAATAAATAAAGTTGTGTAACGGAAAATATAGAAGTCAAAATGGAGTATATATAAATATATAACATATACGGTTTTTTCACCAATTACCCTGACTTTTCACAAAATTCACCATGTATCCTCGCACTTTTTAAAATTCACCATGTATATATTCCTCACTTTCATGGTAATACATTAAACTGTCATTAATGACTAACGACGGTTAACTACATTAGTCACTAACCCTAAATAACCCCCTAACTATAACCCATAACCCTAACACCAAACACCCAACCATCACCCTTGCAACCCCACCCCTCTCCCATAAGCAACCCACCCTGACAGGCCGCAGTCCCCACCCCTCCCCCAACCGCATGCCACACCCCCACCCTTCTCCCCACCCCTGTAGCTCCTCCTCCTCCCCTTAGATTTTTGTCGCCGCATGTCGTGGTTTCGGTGATCGGACATCTGTAGCACAAATCGGGGCTAGGGCTACTGGGATGGTTGGTCTGCGTGTGGGTGAGGGTGTAGGGGTCTGTATGGGGGCTGTGGGGGTGGATGGGATGGGGCTACAGGGAAGAGTTAGTGGTTGGATGGTTGGGTTTAGGCCTTCAGGTTAGGATTAGGGGGTTAATTAGGGTTAGAGAGGTTAATTAGGGTTAATGACTAACGGAGTTAACCGTCATTAATCATTGAGGATATTTTATGTATTATCATGAATGTGAAGGATAACTGGTGAATTTTCTAGAATACTTTATGAAAAAACTGTAAAATATATCTAAAAACGGATGGTATAATCTTTTCAAGACTTTTTTAGTTTTCCATTAAAACTCAAATTCTTATACAACGTTTAGGTACTTGGCCTTTTAATTGAATAAAAGTTGGCCAGGCCACTCTCAGTGGAATTATGCGCTCATTGTTATTCCATTATTGTAATAGAATTATACTTTTTCTAGCATATAATAAATGTTCATATATTAGCTCAAAATTCTAAAACTTAGGTAAATGTTCATATCGATTTTTGGCAAACTTCCCCCTTCGATCTCTGGAATATTCAGGTTTTTTTTGTAGTTGTTATTATCATTGATAACCTCAGGTATTAAGACTTTCCGTGACATCCAATATCTAACTATTGGGTGTGCAATAACTTGTTTACAAAATTATCCAACTGATTTTGCACCAACCATAGTCAACAAAATGGGGTAATTGTTGAACCGTTGAAGACATGAAGTCATAGTGTCAACACTATATGCTTTTAGAATTGTCCGCATGCATGCATGTCACCCAGAACTGCTACTACAAATATGAAAGGATAACACCTAAAAGCTTGGAAATCAAATTGAGATTTTTAGGACCACATTGGAAAATCCTAGAGCCTAGAGTAGTTGTACTTATACTACATTAGGTGCCAAATTCAAATCCTTCTTTCTAATCCATAATAATGTACTCCTCAATATTCACCTTTGTACTGTATATCATGCATGTCATTAAGTATTAGGTTGATGCAACTTATGCAACAAAACTCATGCAGTGATGCAACAAGTATCTGCAACAATTCACAGTTGTAGAGTTGAATCTCGTCTATAATCAGTTGAGGTAGATAAGAAATCATCTTATAAGTGTGTTCTTTTCACGTGAATTTTTCAGGATTTATTTAAATTGAACTTATCTAAACTGATTTAAATTTATTGAAGTTTCATTTTATAAGGTCTTATAATTTATTTGAACTAATCTAAACTTAAATGAATTTATCCGAACTGATTGTACTTTAAATTTTTTTTTTTTTTTAATGTGAAGATAATGCACCCTATATCTATTAAAAATTTGATGACTTTCTTGTGAAAGTATGTATAATGGTACAACGATAACGTTAAGGACATGTAGAAGTGTCAGAGAGCAACATCGATTATAAAGTGGAACGTATATTTGATTTAAGGGGAATTTCATTGGTCATCTTTAGAGTAAGCTCATTGGATGATCTACAAACTAGATCATAAGGAGAGATGGAGAAAATATAATAAAGAATTAGAAGAGAGGACAAAAAAAAAAAGAGGAGAGAGAGAAGGATCAGATCATTGATCATAGTTTAATCATAGCTAAAGCTCATGAAAGAGAATAAATGACAGGTCCCATGCATAGTTAATTGGCAATAATCTAATGGCATAAAAAAAACGGTCAAATGGTTGAAAAGCCCAAAATAATAGATCATCCATTCGGAGAAAAAAAAACTATAGGAAAAATGATAGATCATAAGTAAAGTGGAAGAAAGAGTAAATATTAAAATAATTGATGATCCAAATTTTTGAATCAACCATTAGATATGCTCTTAAGTTTTCTCACTATTAACCAAAGCTTTGTTTTTGTTTACAAAATAACCTTTGTACTCTTTCTAATGAAACGTGGCATTAGTTAATCCATTTATCCAGTTAACTTCAGGAACTTAACCCATTAATATATATTTTTTCATTTTTCAATAACAAAAAAAATTCATCCCCTAAAAACAAAGTGAAACTTTGATATCCAAAAAAGTTCATCCCTATAAATTAAATCAGGGCCGAGCCTACCCATCGGTTAAGAGGTTCTAGGCCCAATTCTACACAATGGCTAGCAAGTGCGGTCGCTATAGGCCCAACTAAAAGAAGGGTCGTAGCTAAGAGACTCAATATATATGCTAAAAAATTATGAAAGGCTATGTTTTAGTTAGGCCTATATGCTAATTAGTTCCGTTAGACTTTCAAGCCTAAAAATCGAGGTAAGATGAACTGAATTAAAGTGAAGTATACTGAACTGAAGTGTAATGAACTTAACTAAGTGTATTGAACTAAACTAAGCAAAAGCTTTTGTGCTTGAATTATCGGTAATATTTGGTGAAAAAACTTTTTTTTTTACCTTTCATTTTATTGGTTAGAAAATATATATATATATATATATATATATAATATATATATATATATATATATATATATACACTTCACCACTAAATTACCCTTCTGCCCTTGGGTCCCTTCTTGCATATGTGAAAGGGATAAGAATAGGTTCAATTCAAAATAACAAGAATGACTCGAGAAACTCAATAAATCAATCTAACTAGGGCACATGTAATGTCTCTCGAACATTACCTTCCTCGAAGGTCACTAAACCGCTCTCGCATGATCATAGATCGCTAAGCCTACTATTGACAACCTATACAAAATCCTATCTCTCGATCTATAATTTTATATTGCAATAATAATCAACACATATAGTTAGCCAAACTCGAAGATTAATAAAACTAACTCAACAATAAAAATCAGACGAAATTCACAAGCAAAACAATCATTCAATCAATCCCTCATATGCATACCTAAATCATCCCTAGAAAGTAGACTACTCACACATAATTGGAAAAAATGTAATCATATTTAAATAAGCAAGCAACATGATGGAATACAAGGACGAATTAAAAAGGAATAGTAAGATATAATAGACAATACCAATTGAAGAACAAATCTTGAAAACAATACTCGATTGAAATCTTCAATTTGTTTGCAAAGTAGAATAAATTAGGGTTCTTGAGAGAATAAAACTGAATAATAAGGTCAAAACGTGGTTTTCCCCAATTAAAGGAGTATTTACATTAAAACAATAACCAGCGCAACACGTGCTTCAAAACCAATTAAAATAGCCCCGCCAGGGCAGTCGGGGTGGATTTTGCCTGACCGGGAGGTCACCAGGTACAATGAAAACTCCGTCTTGCCCGACCCGGACAGATTTTGCCCGATCAAGAAAGATCTTGCCCGATCAGGCGGTGATCTGTTGACAGTTGCCTACTTGTGCACAAGACATCAGTTCGCCCGACCCACCCGAGTGATTTTCACCAGGGCGGACCCGTAAATATTTTTTTTTCCAAATCTTCAAACGTCCAAATATAACTAAGTAAGGTCGCCCAACCTGCGATAGTTAGGTGCGATACATCACACTCATCTATCTTCAAAATGCCATAACTTATTCCTTATTCGTCAGAATTAGGCAAGTGACTGTCAGTTGGAAAGCTCTTGAAGTGTAGAATCTAACCTAATTGAAATCACTGCATTTGAATTTGTAAAACCTGGTATATCATCAAAAGAGTGGACGAGAATCATTTTTCTGCTTCTTTTACTATTCGATTCGCTTCAAAACTCTTCTAACTCAATGCCCGTGCTCTCAAAAATATACAATTTCTTGTAGTGGTATATATGAGTATGAAATGCACCCATATATGCTAAATTCCTACAATGATAACCTGAAACTACACAAACACAATACAAGGAGCACATTAGTACTACAAATGGCTCCGAAAATCGCAATAAAACCAATAATCAATGAGGGACGGAGGTAAAAACTGTACATAAAATAGGCACATCATATACAAATTTAAGTTAGATCTAATGAAGTATATGGCCCAAACTCTTTGGGTCAGTTCTCATTCGGGCTTACCCAAATCCCCTGATGTAGTGATTAGTAAAATCTCGCTTAATATGTTCGACCCCAAAGCTAAAAAAGAATTGTCCCAACTTCTAAGCTTGAGGATCGTCATCGTGAACAATATATATATAAGTTCGCACCATAAATGGTTTATCCTTATTTATTTGTTTCTCATCAAAAGATAAATTTTATATCAACCAAATAATCATTAGAATACTTTCCTCTTTTCTCATAACTTCGCGATACGATGATTATTTATACTAGTCTAATAGACACGCGATGTCTACTAAAACATCTAGTTATAACTGTTATATACTTGTGTCTTCCTCTCACATAACTTTGTTGTTGATAGTGTCATATTTTCCCTAATCAGACAACACGTGCAAATGGTACACGTGTAAACCTCAAGACAACCAACACGTGCAAATCTCCAATAGTTCAGACAACTTTCAAATAAAAAATCTAGTGACTAGCCGTTTGCTCTGATTATTCTCCACTCAAAAACCCACCCAGAAAAACTAGCCGTTACCCCTTTGCCTCCCTTTAGTTCCCTTTTTTGGGTGTTTTTTCTTTCAATTCATCAAATCTTCAATCAATCAACTTTTATCCCTAATTTTACAATCCACTGCATCTCTCTCTCTTCAATTCACCTTCAACTACAAATCTTCAACACCCACAAAATCAAATTTCGATTTGAGAATTACCCAGTTGATAAATCTTGAAAAAATTTCTAGGGTTTTCAATGGCTTCAAAAACTGTTGCTAAAGATATCATCACACTTCGTGGGTCCGCAGCAATTGTCAGTGAATTCTTTGGTAATTTCTTCATTTTTATGGGTCATTAATTTCCAAATTTTTAAATTTCTTTCTCTTCTCCAATTTTTCTTAATTATCTTTGCTTGAATTTTTCAGGGTATGCTGCTAACAGGTGAGAAATAAATTAAAATCAATTTTTTCTTGTTTTTTTTACTATTAATTCATAATTTGGGATTGAGAAAAAAAAAAGTTTGGATTTTAATTAATCTTAATAATTGTTACTATTTTTTTCAGTATTTTGTATAATAGAGGTGTATACCCAGAAGAAAGTTTTGGCAAAGTAAAAAAATATGGATTGCCAATGCTTTTAACTCAAGATGAAGGTGTTAAATCCTTTATTACTAATCTTACTGCTCAACTTTCAGGTATTATTTTTTCTGGGTTTTTTTTATAAAAAAAATTCTCTAATTAATTTCTTTTTTTGCCTAATTAATTTTATTATGTGGGTTTCTATTTTTATTTGATTAATTTTGGAGTGCAGAATGGCTTGAATCTGGGAAATTACAGAGAGTAGTTTTGGTGATAATGAGTAAATCTACGAATGAAGTTCTTGAAAGATGGAATTTCAGCATTGAAACTGATAATGAAGTGGTTGAAAAAGGGTAAAAACAAAATTGTTAATTTTGTATAGTTTCTCTATTTCATAATACTCGCCACTTTTCATTATGAGAAGTTTCACGTTACTTGCTACACTTTTTTTAGGCAATAAACTCTCTCTCTATCTCTTTCCTCTCACATGAGTCTCTTTCTTTATACTTTCTACCTCTTTCTTCTCCAAAAATTGCCTAGTATTCCGTAAATTGAGAAGTGTAGCGAGTAATATGAAACGGATGAAGTAGTTTAATTTAAAGAAATAAAAATTGTATTGATCTTTTGGGTTTCATTTTTTTTTCAGGGTATCAAGAGAAAAGAGTGACAAGGAAATTATGAGGGAAATTCAAGCAATTATGAGGCAAATTGCCTCTAGCATCACTTACTTGCCTTGCATTGATGAACCCTGTAATAATAATAATTACTAAGATTTTATTTTATTTATCTTTTTGTGCTTGATTGTTATATTTTTCAAGTTTTTGGCAAAAATTAATGTATCTGATGATGATTAATGTTGGTATGTTACAGGTGTTTTTGATGTTTTGGCATATACTGACAAGGATTTAGCTGTGCCATTTACTTGGATTGAGAGTGATCCCAAATTGATTAATAATCCTCAAATGGTGAAACTACATTGTTTTGATACTAAGGTAAAACAATTATGTGAAAAATTGAAGCATTTATTTTCTGAAATTGAATTCATGTGTTCTTAATTAGATAAAATATGCTATTTTCTGGATGTGTTAACACAGTGAAATTTTGGTTTTTTTTTTGTTTTTGCAGATTCACAAGGTTGACACTATAGTGTCTTACAAGAATGATGAGGAATGGGATGAATAGTAAAAGGAAGTGCTTTTTTTTAGGCAGAAAGAATTTCAATTGGAATATTATGAGTGTTCTCTTTTGTGTGTAATATGTGAATCATTGATTCACAATTTTGTATCTTCAGTGAAGTTTGTACCAAGTAATGATGAATTGCATGTTATCATTCTACTTATATGGAATCCTGCAATTGTCCATTTCTAAAATTGAAATTCTGTTAAAAGTTTGCTGGTTCTGAGAATAGGCAAAACTCACACTTTAGTATATTGAAATGTACAAACAATTGAGAAGCAACTTACTAACTCGAGATCAGGCGACCCAACGACCCGTGCTCGTTGTCGTAGACTCATACGTGCTTGTTGTTGTAGAGCTACGTGCTCGTTGTCATAGACTCATATGGTAGGCGGCGTGCATTGTTTCTTTCCCCTCAAGCATGGGATGCGGCGTGCATATCAGATGCGCCGTGCTGCATGGTAGCAAGCACTAGACCACATATTAGTAGTTATGTACAGTCTAGGTGCCTAATGTAAAGACCACAAATTATGCCTGCACCTAGGTGGGATGCATATTATACGCACGGTGAACCAATTCTAGCTAGCACTTGCGTGAGTTGTGTCTACGCTAAAATTCATCCTTGTGCAGAGTCGTATATCGTTTTACTATGATATACGAAATAGCATCTACACACATTATTAGAATAGGTGGTCTAATTTTATACATAAAATTAGACGAATTCAAGATTGTATTTTTCTAATAAGTTCATTCCGTTTCACTCTAACCCAACATTATCCTAGCCATTCCTTCTTTTCTCCTTCCTTTTTTTTTTTTGACTATCGAACTACAACATATAATTTCAAAAAAATAACTAAGTAATTTTACCGAATTGATTAAACTAGTCATTAAACGGATTAACCTAGTCACTGAATGGATTAAAGAATTTCATTACTCAATAGATTAAACTGATCACGAAACAGATTAACCTGATCCCTAAATAGATTAAACTAATCACTATATTAAAATAGTTGGCATGTTCTACTCTTAATATTGAAATTGAGCTGCGTCTAATTTTAAGTTAAAATTAGGCGGTCTCTTAGAAGACCACCTGTAGCATCTAATACAGTTTTGTCCTTGGTTCCTAAATAGTTCTTGGTTTCAAGACTATATTAAGCTAAGTCTACATATCAGGGATGACAAGTTCATCCAGGTCGGGAAAAGAAAATCCAAAGTGGCATTTTTAAATATTTCTAGACAGTGGTATTTCAGGGTTTTCCTGGCTACTATAAGGATATGTTTGGACGAGAATTACATTACATAAGAAGTTGACAGTGTATATATACAATTATAAGTTCATAGAACAAGGCAATCTATCTGTACAAATAGGTTAGAAAAGAAGATTTCATTTTCAGTCAGCAAATCTTTAATTACAAGTGGGCTTTCTCTGGTTAAAGATCTGGAGATGGGAGACATGACAACTGAGGAGATTCTTAAGTCACACCACGATATAACGAGTCTGGGCGGAGATCATCCAAATTGTCGATATTCCTGTACCCATTTAACTCCCGAAGGCATGACCACCCACGGCGAAGCATAAACTCACGAAAATCGTCCTCAGTATAAAATGTTTTTTCTTCGGTATGAGATATCGTCTGACTGGGATATGGAATGTGGTCCGAATCCTCATAATGGCACAATTTTATTGTCATGCCTGAAAGAAAGAAAATGGTGCCATCTCCATCATTGATTCAGGAAAATATCAAAATAAATAAATAAAGCACTAAAAGGCTTATAATAGCAACTTGCCACTCTTCCTATTGTATTCAGCAAGTGGTTTCACCATCACAGTAACAGCATAACAGAACATAATGGCCTTCATAATAACAGCACATCTATGTGACACCATAACGGGTAGGGTAGCCCAATGGGAATTACCGAATAACGGCAGGGTCAAGAAGGGTATCTTTCATTGATGAAGGCCTTTTTAGGACAGGGTCAACACAATACCAGCATGGTAGCCCAATAATTTCGTTAAAAAGGAAAAAAGAATACGGTAAAAAAAAAGAGTTAACGTATAGTTTAGTTTTTAACATGCTCATTTCCCCTCTCTGCTCACCCCTATCTCCAAACTCCTCTATTGGCCCCCAATATTTACCCAAAACCTGAATGGCGCGGACCACTTTGACCCATTTACAAGGCAGCCTACTATCAGCCGACACTGGCCTAGCCTGCCGTGCCCCAGCAAAACTAGCTGCATTAGAGTTTCGGATCTGCTGAAGGCACATTTGATAAGCAATATGGCCAAACCTACAAAGTAATATCCTTGGGTCCTGAACATTCAAGTCAGAAATAACCCTAGAAACATGCACAAGTATTCAATCCTAGGGATCAGAAGTACCACAATAAGCTATATAAGCTATGCAAGAGGTTATGGCTCGGTAAACCCCTTCATTTTACCTAAATAACGTATATATATACCTTGATCAAGGTGAAGAGTGTAAGTGGCCAGTGGCATGTCTCTGTCAAGAGAACGAACAACCTGATCCTCATCCTCCAACCAAAAAGCACGTTTAGTCCTTAACCCAAATGCAGATCGGATTACATCCTTGATGGCCTCGGCAGTGCCATCTACACCAACCCTTCTTGTGTAATCTCCCCATTTGACAGTAATGACTCTCCCACCAAAAGAATGCGGATCATCACCTGAGACAGTTATATATTAACAACTGTTTATAGAAGAAAAGGAAGAAGGAAAAAGCAGCACCACTGAACTCAAACCAAACAAAACATGCCTGCTAAAAAACCTAGAAAATTATGAAAGCTAAAAATTTTGGAAAAGAAGGGTAAGAGAATAGGTTATGTCATACTCCTGCTATCTTAGAGTAAGCAAATTAATCATCTTACCTTCGCCCTATAGAAAATTTGGTCTCCTTTATCTAGTGGTGGGGATCCCATCCTACCGCTTAAACATATGTAAGGATTTCCCAATAACTTAATATCCATTATTGATTTGAAAGTGTGAGGACAAAGTAAAGCCTTTTCAAAATCCTTTCATCTCAATCTCTTCACCAGTTAGCATTTCTATGTCCCAACACTCTCCAGCATACTCTCTTTTTTTCCAGCCAAGGGGAAAGAAGATCCCTGACATAACATCTATAAAAGAAGAAAGGGTAGAGAATAAAAACCAAAACTGAAAGAAGCAAAAGAAGGAAAAATCAAACCGAGAAAGAGCCAAAGATGAGAGAGAAGAAACAAATGAAAAAAACTAGAGAGAGAGATAAAGAGACAAAGAGAATGGAACAAACACCAGTTTCCGAGGTAAATTCCAATAAGAAATGGAGGTGAAACTGTTTAGCTTCATGGAGCCAAATCCCCCAGATAAGTATTAGGGTATTCAGATACACAGTGTCAAGTTTCAGGTGGGTGATCCACGTGGTTAAAGCCTTCAGTAAGCAACTCAAGATATAGATATGAAAAAGAACTCCCCTCCTCCTAAAAAAAAGGGCGGGCCCTTTGAGTTTGAGTCACAAATTCCAGAGGCGAACAAAACCTTCCTATAAACTATATTACTGTTGGACCATTAGATGCCAATCAGTCAGAGGAACCCCCCCCCCTCCCCCCTCCCCTACCTTTTTAAACTTAGTAAAACCTCAAGGAGTGACTGCGACAGCTGTACAAAATGCTCTTCTCGTAAAACCAAAGATTCAATATGATCACATTTACATCATAGCTCACAAATAGCAAATCCAGTCACTAAATATCCTCCTCAATCCATATGACCAGCTTCAGCCTGTGTCAGCGTGAAAGGTGCACAGGATCCAGCGGACTCAAGTCTGAGGCAAATTCAGCAAAGGAGGTGAAAGAACAGGGAAACAACGCTACCAGGTACCAATTTCAGGACAACCACTTCATGCAGATATTTTCAAAGCTTTCTATCACTCCATGACTGATCTACCAGTTACGTTAGAACACAAGCAGCTCATTATTGAAAATATCTAAAGATCAATGATGGAAAATTCCATATCTACCCATTGATATACCAATGCACGAAAAGGAGAATTCAGATTCGGGTTTTTGGTTGCCTATGGAGACAAATAAACGGTTATGATGGCATCCTCAAATGGCAATTGAGTTTGCAGTATATCTTTAGATCAATGATGGTCTAGCTCTAACCATTGAAATAGCAATGCATGAAAAGATCATGAAGCTTAAGGTTTTTGGTTGTGCAAGGAAACTCAGCTCTTTAAGATGGTGGCCTCAAATGCAATTGAGTTTGCTAATATTACTCTTTTCCCTCTCGTTGTTTCATCTTATTCTCGTAAAGTTTGCTGCTTCTTATCTCCTTTTACTGCAATTTGTCATTTCCTTGTTTCTACTTTCCCTCTGGGTTACCAAGACTCCTACACGAGTACTTATACAGATATAGATCCAAAGCGTCCGAGACGTCAATTCCAAAAAAAAATGTATATGGGGGCACCGTCCAAACTTTGGACAAGCGTACGAGATTTCGGGAATATAAAAACCTTTTCAAAATTTCGAGAAGGAACATTTCACCTGATATTTTACACAATTGAGTTGTCCAGTCAATTAGCATTTAACAACAAGCAAGCTAGATAAAAAAGCATAGAAAAGAGAATTTGATAAACTGCAGAGGAAAACTAATGATATAAGAATTTAAATTATATTCTCTACGCAAAGGAAATGGCAATGACTCGAGGACCGTGAAAGAAGCCAAGACACTCCCTTCAGACCACATAATTACAAACTGACACCACTCTCTCGCCCCCCCCCCCCTCCTCCTCTCAAGAAGAAGTCAAGTGAGCTTCTAGTCTACCACCCAAATCTGGACTGTCCCTCCCCTTCCCCCCCCCCCCCTTCCCCTCTCCCTCTAATTCTCTCCCTCCCTTCCTCTACCTCTCTCTGTCTCCTATCTCTCTCTTCCTTCGTCTACCTCTCTCTCTCTCTCTCACCCTCCCCTTTGGTTTTTATCTTCCCAAACCTAATCATCTTTAGCTACTGGATCTGTGTGAGATCTTATTGATGCCGGTAAACTGCCTTTGATCTAGCATTACTCTTAACAAAGATATGGACCTCAACACCTCATAAATGTCAAAAGCCTGTAATATATAAGTGAAACAGAACTAGGAGCTTGTTCAGCGAAATTAGTTATATACTTCCTCCGTTTCTAAATAAGTGCAACATAGAGAAGTGGCACACAGACCAAGACATCTAGAGAGAGAAAGTTGGGGACCACACTTAAAAAACAATTAGGCAACTTAATTAAATAAAATATCTAACCTAACTAACTAATAACTTTATATCTCAAACACCTTCCACCTGCCATCCACCTCAACACCGCCACCACCGGCCACCACCACCACTACCAGAAAACACGAAAACAGCCACCACCACCGGAAAAACACCCTTCCCCAAATCTGCCCACCGGAAACCACGTAAGATTTTTCCACCATCATCCATAGTTTCTCCCCACCACCACCATCGCACCAACACATCATGCCACCAACCCCACCACCGTTCAAAAATCAAAACCCTAACCCTTGTTTCACCAACACCACCACCGACATCTTTTGCCTCTTTGCATCACCACCGTCGCACCAACACACTAACCCTACCACCATTCAAAAATCTGGTGCGTGGTGGTGCTGAAACCCTAGATCTACAACTATATGAGATGAAGAAAGAGTGATGGAGGAGGTGAGAGAAGGTGAGGCCGTGAGGAGGAGGAGTTAGAGGAAGCGAAGGAGGAGAGAGAAGGGTCTGGTGGTGTGAATCGTGTGATGGTGCGACGATGTAGTGGTGTCGGGCTGGTGGAGGACGCTAAAGAAGGAGGGAAAGAGTTGAGGTTCGTCAGCGGTGTGATGGTGTCGAGATGGTGGTGGTTTGGGCTGGTGTTTTTGTGGAGTTTGTGGTGCTGGTGGTGTCGGGGTGGTGTGTTGAGTTGGGAAGAAGGGGTTGGGTGGGTTGAGTTGAGGATAGAAAAAGGGGTGGCAGGTTGCTGATGAGATGAGAGGAGGGATTAGGGGTGTTGATCAATTAAGGTTGTTTTAGGTTGGTAAATTATAAATTAATTGTGTTGTTGGGGGAATTAAGTAATGGCAATTCTGTAAATAAAAGGAAATAAATTTTCCATTTTGAGCTATGTTGCACTTATTGTGACATTTCCAAAAATGGGAATTGTTGCACTTATTTAGAAACGGAGGAAGTATTAGTTTTTTTAAGTAGTTGTTGGCTATTCTACGAGCTGTTAGTGGTTACTGGTTAGGTTAGCCGTTAGCGATTAATGTAGATGTTCAGCGAAGTTAGTTATTGAAATAGTAAAAGAAAATTAAAAATGTTGCCTCAAAATGTAAAAGCTACTCCAAAATTTAAACACACCTAGATCATGGATTTGAGTTTCACAAATTTGTCAAAGATAGAATCATCAATCAGGAAATCAAACTGAAAACATGGTAGAGATATATTATGAATATTTGGCACCAAAGTCCACTTTTTGGATTACGTAACTGAGAACTGATTTGGCTAGTACCACCTTAATCATCCTGAATTTTTAACATTCAACAATCAAATCTTGCCCATGCTTGGCTAGTTGGCTATCTGTACCTACCGGCTACCACTTCACTCTGAATCTGAGCAAGAGCTCCTTGCAAACTCACAGTCATGTACAATCATAACTGTCCCTCCACATTGCATCAGAGCAACCTTCCATTCAAAAAGAACTAAAACATATCTTACGAGATTTATCTTACCAAACCATTGTAGTTCCCACAAAACCCCTACAATCAACTACTAAATGGCTATACAATTCTTAGCATCATTATCAATGATCAAGAAATAAGATCAAGCATGTAATCTTTAAAAAAATCCCCTTAACAATGAATGAAAATAAGATCATGAGTTGATTGGGATAAATATTTTGCATGGGGTGAGTGAAATGATGAATAAGATTGTGGGATGAGTGATGCCAAATGTCACATTCTGACTGGATTTTAGAATATAATATAGTAATTGTTATAAAATTTCCAATGGTTTTATTTTAAAAAATACAGAGTGAAAAAAAATACCAATAGCTCAATTTTTCCGACCTCTATAAATAGAGACCCATTTTGCTATATTTTGGATAAAATAAATTTCAGCTATTTACTGATTTTCTCTAATTTTGCTTATTTTATATGAAATATCTTTCATTTTTACACTTCAAAAAAAATAAAAAGTAAAGAGTAAGAGAGAGGAAAGTAGTTGGGTGGGGTCAAAAGTAAGAGAGAAAAAGGAAAAATTAGTTGGGATGATGTTTTTGTTGTTCATGGTTAAGAGGATATGTGAGAAAAGATTGTGGGAAGTTATTTTTTAGAGAGAGAAAGTTAGAAAGAGAGTGGGGTGATCTTTGTTTAAGATCATGAATAATGATCTTAAACAAATATCATCTCACTCTCTTTCTAACTTTCTCTCATTAAAAAATAATATTCCAGAATCTTTTCTTATATAACCTTTTAACCATGAACAAAAAAAAATCATCGGAACTCATTTTTCCTCTTTCTCTTTTATTTTTTTTGACCCCACCCAATTACTTTTCTCTCTCTTACTATTTACTTTTTATTTTTTTGAAGTGTAAAAATGAAAGATATTTCATATAAAATAAGCAAAATTAGAGAATAAGTAAAATTAGAGAAAATAAGTAAATAGCTGAATTTTTTTATCCAAAATATAGCAAAAGGGGGTCTCTATTTATAGAGCTCGAAAAAATAGAACTATTGATATTCTTTTATTTTTTTTTCACTTTGTATTTTTTAAAATAGAACCATTAGTAATTTTATAACAATTACTATATTCTAAAATCCAATCAGAATGTGACATTTGGCATCACTCATCCCACAATCTTATTCACCATTTCACTCACCCCATACAAAATTTCCATCCCAATCAACCCATGATCTTATTTTCATTCATTATTGAGAGCATTTTTTTTAAGATCACCCACTTGATCTTTGTTTTCAATCACCACTAAGGGTGACATGGAATAATTCACTAAGTAACCTCATGATACAATCCTATTGTTTAGGTTTGGGTCTGTGCTAGTTCTTCCGGACACAAAACTGCAGAAAGAAAATATAGAGACATTTTCAGCACATATCATTCGGTCAAGAAAAGATTACCATTCCCAGGGGTCTCCCGCCAAAATGATGGGGGAACACCACCGCCTGTTACAGCATCAGCTGCAGTAATGGCAAGAGGGTGCCCCTCATGATCCAAACGCCTTTCTAAATTTAGTGTTGGCCTCCCATTAGCTGTAACAGAACAGAAAGAAATTCCAATTGTTATTACAACTCCAAATAATACAGATTTATTTGCACAAAAACGTCAGGGAAAAAAGTAAACAAAAAAGCAAAATGACATCCATAAGAAAGCAGGTGTAAAAAGGAAAGACAGAGGGAAGAAAACAAAAGATTACTGTCAATATGCCTTACTATCATACTTTGTCATATTAAAAGGGGCTGCATATAGACAAATCGACGGGGACTGGGGAGCCATGGCTCCCCGACCCTCAGGCCTCATCCCTCATTTGTGTGTACTTTTAGGAAGGAGAAGAGAAAAGAGGGCCAAAACTCATGGACCAAAGAGACCAAACAGCACTAATGCTGACGAGAAAAGTGGCAATAATATTACGAGCCTGAAAAATCAGATTGATATTTCAACACATCAGACTACATTCTATAATTTGCAATTGGGAGCTCAACATAAGCTGACATTGAAACTTCCAGCAGCTCTATTTTAGGCAATCAGAAGCCAAAGCAATATAATAAAGGTAAGGAAAGAAGCTAGAAATAAGAGGCACCAAAGGAAGCTATGTCAAAACTTCAATTAATGAATGGCACAGCAAGAAAGGGGTTTTCGTAGGAGCAGAAACACTTACTAGAATACAAAGGATAAATAGCTATTGAATTTAAGAGATCAGTGCATAAGACAGTGCAACTTTATCCCTAATGTTCAATATAGAGGTGCAGCTGGATATAATTTTGACAGAACATGACAGAGACTTGTGCATGGACAGAAATATTGATATAGCAAGTTAATGATAGTCAAATGGCAAGCACCATCGACAATGATCATATAAGGCACTAAGGCAGTAATGGAAGGACCTAAGATGGATTATACAACTTCCTCCGTCCTCAATGTAAAACTCTCCTCTTTGTAACGTCTCACAATACTTTCAATGTTTGTCTGGTGATATATCATTTCATAGCCATAGAGTTAAAAGCGTAATTGGTTTGCGTTGATGCCATAGCTGGAATTGACTAAAATAAAAAGACCGTCCCTCAACTTTCACTACTCCAAAACATGACAACTACAGAGGACAGGAGTATAATAGTATCTTCGTCCAGGCCAATGACTCTTCCAGAGTTGATGCTTCTCAAACTTAGATGGGTGCGTGTGAAATAGCACAAGCACTATTGAGTATTGACCCTCTAGGACTCAGTAGCAGGTAACTTGTAGCATGGTCTTCTTCCTCTTAAAAACAAATGCCATATCATTACAGTTTGTTGCCCATAATCCCATATATAGATGATGAACTCATAAAAAAGAGGCATACTTGGTCTTCAAACAAGGTATTTGTATGATAGACATGAGTAGAACCTAGCAAAAAGGTTGTAGAAAGCTCTGACTGCATAAGGGAATAGGTTATACAGATACAACTACAAGGGTAAGATAAGGAGCTTGAATTTATGGAGACCTTGCTTTATAAATTATGAATACCAACAAAATTATCCAGTTCCGCTTTTAATGCCATAACCTCAAAAGTAATGTCCCAGTTGATGACTACCTGTTCACTAGCCCTCACTCTTTCACCTAACATTCAATAAAAGCCTAGAAGGGACTTTTAATCGACTACAAGCACCTTTATTCTAGACTCTTTAAGTAGTGCCACTCACCCACCTTAATAATCACACTTTTCTTGATTTTTCTGCTCCTACAACGTTGCAAAATATTCAAGATGCCAATCAAATTTCCAGAAATGGTTTTTGACATGTTGTACCTTCAATGGGTCCAAAAGGAATAGTAGCATCATCAATACCTGCACAAAGACAATCAGTTAGAGCATTTGTAAGGGAGCAAAGTATATTAAAGTTTTTACTTGTTAAAAACAGACACTAAGGGAGGAAGGGAGC
This sequence comes from Beta vulgaris subsp. vulgaris, assembly GCF_026745355.1. Lineage (NCBI taxonomy): Eukaryota > Viridiplantae > Streptophyta > Magnoliopsida > Caryophyllales > Amaranthaceae > Beta > Beta vulgaris. The sequence goes on from NC_079207.1 coordinate 67,491,739, forward strand.
AAAGAATATTAGAATTTTTATTTGTCAAGAATAGAAACTAAGGGACGTACAAGGATTGAGGAAATAGGAATGCATCAAAAGGAAAACATTAGAGGAAGGTCATCGAGCAAAGATGCTAAGAAATACTCCCTTCGTCCCATAATAGACTTCCCAATTGCTATTTTCAAAGTCAACCCTTGTAAGTTTTGACCATACATTTTCAATTTCTCACCAATATATAATAAACAATATAGTCAATTCTCAATGTGAACGACCAATAATGTGTCTTAGTGGCTGTGCACCAAACAAATTGAAAGTCTATTAAAGGGAGGGGGGGGGGGCGGGGGGAGAATATGCAGTCCCTCTCATGTAGCAAAAGCATGAAAATACAATAATTACCAAAACTACTTTTTTAATAAGGTAAGGAGAAACCTTGGCAAGTTGGGGGGAATAAAGGGAACCCAACTTGCCTAGGTGAGAATTGATCCCCAAGACCTCTTGAAATCGGGTGAGAAGCTCTAACCACTAGCCTATCCTTCACTGTCAATTACCAAAACTACTGATAATAGTAGAATTACCACAAATTACAAAATACAGAAACAATGTATATAGTTCATTGTAGTTTACTCTCCACAAACCTAAATGGCTTTCAGATACTCATAAGTCATAAATGAACATGATAGCATGTTCATCAGTTCATTATTGTCTAAAATGTAGGATCGCGTACCAACCAAGGGTGCTCACAATGTGCACCAGCATCAGGATCAACTACGTATTGGGAAAACAGAATTCTCCTCATGGAGTATCTAAACTAAATACTTGGCTCCAATGTGCTAATGTGATAAATTTTGCTCTTTAAATACTCCCTTCTCCTAATCCATTGCATAAGTTCATGAAACTACCAATTTGTATCAGCATTTAAGAACATTGACACCAACTTCACTTCCCAAAACAGCCAAACCCCACAAAAGGAAAGAGGATAACGAAACATAATAAGCACGAAAATCACTACTCCAACAGCATATACAAAGTCCAATAGCTAACTAAAACCATGCAACAATACAGTTACAGCCTCAAAACTCAAAGAAATTTTATGTACCCCATACCACAAACAACCCAAAAATTCAACTTCAATATCCACATGGCAGCAAATAGTTTCGAAACCCAACAAACTAACAAGATACCCACATGCAGTTCTCAATCAGCAAAATACTACCAAATTCAGAAAGTAACAAAATTGCAAAATCTTCAAACACCCAATACTCCAAACAATCCTAAACTAAAAATAGTGAAATACCCACATGCAATTCTCAACCTACACCTCAAAAACACACCCAAAAATAAAATAAAAAAAGCACAAACCTTTATCAGAGAAGTGCAAGAAAGGATCAACCTTAGAAGAATGATTAATCCCATCATTATTATGATTATGATTAGGACTTTTATATCCAGCTGCATTAGAAGAAGAAGTAGAACGACTTCTTTCCCTCAAAATCTCATCAATTTCCTTATAATAAGACATCTTAGCTGATCCATTATTACCATTACCAGTAGTAGAAGCACCAACACTAGCACTAGCACTACCACAAGAATGTTGTTTTGCCTTCTTAAACTCTTTAAGCAAGTTCCTCCACTTATCAGTACACATAGTTGGGCTCCTATCAAACCCTCTATCTCGCATTTTCGACGAAATCTGTTCCCACAAATGCTTATTAGATTTTGAGGTGTTAAACAATGAATCCATATCTCTCCTTAAACTAATCAAACTCCGGGTTTCGTCTTGAACCCAAGTTTCAGCCCGTTTTTTGGGTCCTGATGAGGATGCCGTTGCGGCCGGCAAACAATGAGATTGATGGTGCTGCTGTTGGTGGTTGTTGTGGTGGTGCTGGTGGTGGTGAGTGGGGACCACCTCGATCATCATGTCATGGTGATTGTGGTCGTCGTCGGAGAATTCAAGAGAAGAAGAAGGTGGTTTTGTTGTTGTGTTTGTTGTGGGATTGTGACTTGTGTCGGAAATGTACATGGTGTTTGTGTGTGTGTTTTTTTTGTGGGGTGGGAATTTGGGGAAGAAAGATTGGGTTTTTTTTAGGGATTTAAGGAAGTAAGAGAGATTTTTGTGTGATTTGAGTTGAAATTGAGATGATTATTAGTAAGGGTTTGAGGAATTTGAGCATCTGGGTATTGGAGAAGAAGCAGAAGTGAGGAATTTTAGCTCTTGTGTTTGGAAGAGTGGAGAGTGGTGGAGTAGTGCTCAGCTTTCTCTCCCTCCTCTTTTCTTCTTTTCTCTCTCTCCGTTTGTTTTGGCTTTTGTTTTCGAGAGGAGCAATTAGGGCCTTAGGGGTGATAATCGAGTCGAGCACCTTGCGAGCAACTCGAGCTCGACTCAAATAATTCGTCTCGAGTTAGTTTGATTAGAACCCCTAGAAGCAATTAATCAGATAAAAAGTTTTCCTAAATAACGCCTTGTATTTTATGTTATTAAACATTTTTCCTTTCCCGCTTTACACTTTTATTTTTGTTTCTTTAGAGCATGACATTTATGTCTTTTTAGATCATAAAACTAGGTTAGATCTTGTGTGATACACGGTATTAATAATTGATTTGGAAAAATATTGGTAACTAAACTTGTTATGAGCAGATTCATTTGAATACTATTCTCACTATTTAATGAAGATGAAATGATCAATATTCATCATTAAATTTAAATTGTTTTTTATGTGGAAATAACAAAGATATATATATATATATATATATATATATATATATATATATATATATATATATATATATACATATATACATATATATATATATATACATATATACATATATATATATATATGTATATATGTATATATATATATATGTATATATGTATATATATATATATATATATATATATATATATATATATATATATATATATATATATATATATATATATATATATATATATATATGTATATATATCTGATGCACATACAAATACATAAACTTCATGATCAGAAAATATAACGGTTATTTCACCAAATACCCCCAACAAATCAAGAAATTCACCATATACCCTCAATGTTTCATAAATGCATCGTATACCCTTGAGTTTCGAAAACTCTGCAACAGATACCCATTTCCTAACTGTCTTTCCTACCGTTAGATTTATTTACGATTTTACCAGCATTAACCCCTAATCCTAATTAAATCTAACCCTAATCTAACACTAATCCTACCCTAAACCCTCCCCCTTACACTAACCCTACCCCTTGGCAGCCCCCACCCCCTCCCCTCCACCCCACCCCAGCCCCTACCCCTCCCCTCCCCCTCCCACCGCTGATGTGCGTGCCGGCCTCCCCCCCCACCCCCACCCCACCCCACGACGTTGCGCGTGCCGGCCTCCCCACCCCCTGCTCGTCCGTTCGCCAACCACCCCTCACCTTCCCTTTCGAACACCAAACCCCCACCCCTCCCCTTCGAACACCGACTCCCCTGCATTCACCAAACCAAACCTGCATTCACTGTTAGTAGCAACGAAGGAGAAAGAGAAAAACATGACTGCGACGCCACAGCTCCGGCGAGCAGAGGAGAGAGAACACTTCGTTGGGAATTCAAGGTAACAACACCACACAACTCAACCACGAACAGAGGAGAGAGAAAGCGAGTGAGACGCACAGCTCCGGCGAGCAGAAGTGTGTGGTGATTTGGGTCAGATTTGGCTAGCAGGGGGAGGGGTTCCGCGACGAAAACACTTTGCGGGGATGCGGGAGGGGGAGGGGTGGGGGTTGCGGCACAGGGAGGGGAGGGGTGGGAGTTGCGACGAAGGGAGTGGGAGGGGTTGGGGGTTGCGGCGGGGGGAGGGGTGGGGGTTGCGGTAGAGGGAGGGTTGGGGGATGGTGGAGGGGGAGGGGGAGGGAGAGGGGGAATGGGAATGGGAGGGGACTTGGCTGGGTTGGGATTAGGGTTAAGGATTAGGGTTTAGATTTTAGGGTTAGTATTTAGATTAGGATTTGGGATTAGGTTTAGATTTTAGGGTTAGGAGTTAATTGTGGCAAAATGGTAAATAAAGTTAACGGTAAGTTGACGACAGTTAAAAAAAGGGTATTTGGTGCTCAAAAATGAAAAGTCATGGGTATATGGTGAATTGTTGAAATATTGAGGGTATATTGTGAATTTGTTGATTTGTCGGGGGTATTTGGTGTAATAACCGAAAATATAATTATTATTTTTTGTCAAAAATACATTGAGCAACATAAATTGTCATTTGGTTTGGGTTAGCCTGCAATTGGTGTCCAAGTGTCATTATAAAGAGAAATTGTTCCAATAACTTTTTTCTTAATAAGAAAATTGGAATTCATGTTGGTATTTAACATCATTAAAAGTTCATGAAAGGTTCTTATATTTTTTTTACAACTAAATTCATAAAAGCTTAAGGCCCATTCGCTATTACTGTGGTTTTCTGTTTTTTGGTTTTTTTATTTTCAGAGTCATATATGATATATGTCCTATAATGAATAAAAAATTAGTCAAATTTATTGAGAATATGATGATTTTGAAAACTGACAACTAAAAAGTGAAAACCACTTTTTCTGGTTGCCTGTTTTTGATTTTTAGTTAAAAAAAAAAAAAACTGAAAACTGAAAACAAAAAACGATAACGAACGGGCCCTTAATTGTAACTTTGTAAGTGTTAATACTTAATAGGATATCCCCACTATGGGCCTGTTCTCTTCAACTTATTTTCAATTCAATTTAGTTCAGTTCAGCTTTGGACAATACTTTTACTTTCACATATGACATATCACTATTCATTTCAGTTTAGTTCAATTCAATTCAGTCAGTTCAGTCAATTCAGTTCAGTTCAATTATTTTATGTCGAAGAAAACAGGCTCTAAAAAAGGAAAAAAAATTGTTAAGAGGAATCAAAGTGAAAAAGCAAGGCATAGTCTACTCTTATATTGTCCAAAGGCATCAAATTGTTCAGCTAGATATTCCTTTTATAGTCAACAACCTTTTTGATTGTTGCTTGAATCTTATACCCCTGTACAAAGAAAAATTCTATAAAAACGATTAATAGTACGATGTGTGACAAAGTTAATCGTGTACAATTAATAAAAAAAACTGATTTTGTATTTCGGCCTTTTCATCCATATTTAAACATCAAAATCAGGCGGTTTTCATAGCGAACGACTCTATCTTTGATATTCCAAGATTCTCTCATAGGTGTAATATCTTCAACGAAATTGTACGCTTGAGCCATATCAGTGCAATAAAGAAAGCTAACATACATCATTTATGATTTGAGATACAATAAAATATAAAATGAAAGTTATTTTCTGTTAAATAAAAAGGAAAATGAAAGTTATCTTCAACGAAATTGTACGCTTGTGCATATCGAGGACAAAGCGTGGATTATGCACTACGGTGCACAATGCTCATTGTGCACTCAAAAGAACCTATCATTTATATAAAAGAACACGAACTATGTGTTCTATTATATATCTAGGGATGGAGGGAGTAAATTTTTCAATATTAGCTTATATTATCTGCAGTCGAATCTCGCAAGATTGTTTTTTAGGATTTCCACAAGTCACTGCAAATAAAATTTGTGCATTAGGGTAAGTAAAAATCTTTCAAGTTTCCACTGTCTAGAATGGGAGGGGGAGGAGGTTTATTTGTGCACTGGCCTGTTGGGCCCTTGCTGTACTACTTTGTTCTCCAGTGTAACATCTATGCACCTTTTTCTTTTAATTAATGCCACATCACAGTAATTTTACCATGGTTGAAGGTTGAAGATGAGAGGGTGAAGAATTAGAGGAGAGAGAGAAGAGTTCTGAATTTTTTATAATTAATGTCATGTCATCTTTTTCATTTAAATTAATGTCACATCACATTTTTTTTTGGGGCTGATAATGATACAAACCAAAGTTCAGTACTTTAAGTTAACAGACATTTATTTTAAGTACCCTAAATGTAACTTTTAAAATTTCAGTACCCTAAATGAAACTTTTTTAAAAGTTCATTACCTCACGTACCCTTAACTCGTTTGACGAATGTAGTAAAATAATCAAATGTTAGAACAAAAAATGAGTTAGTAGATAAAATCATAAATTGAGCATAGTAGTGGCAAATCAATTAGGACTTTTGGAGAAGAAGATACAGTCTCTTAACCCTTTTTTTTTTTTCTTCTCTCTCACTCTAACCCTCAAATTAATATTTCATCACCCTTTTCCTATCTAGATTCAACCAGTCTAGCTTTCCCATCTATAAAGTTTACAAATTTGTGTCAACACATTTTTGGGTTTCCCCCATTACAAGTAACCCAGAAGAAGAATCAGAGAAAACGATTGTGGCAAATTAAACTTCAAAATTTGCAGGTTCGTTTATGAGTAATTATAATATAAGCTTTATGATTCAAATTTAAGTTCTTTACGAATTTTCTTGAATTATTCAACTAATTATTTTTGTGTGTATGTGAACATTGTTAAGCTAAAAAAAGCTCAGATTTTGGGGGTTTTTGTTAAAACCCAGTTAAACCCTTTTTAGATATATGTCACTGGTTTTAGCAGATTCAATCTTTCCTTACTATGGATATGGTGTTGAATTCCTTTCTAGATTAAGTTTCTATTCACATTTTATCTAGTTGTGACATTATTTCCTTGCTTTTACATGATTTTCTTTTACACATTGCATGTTATAATGGTTATTTTCATTAATTGAGTTTTGGTGTAATGTTTATGTGTAATAGGTAGAGAATATGATTGTTGTGGGGGAAATTAGATCATACATTTATCACCCATCCCCCAATTGGGATTAGCAATTGACACAATGACAATTAAGATGCAAGAAATGCCGGTTTGTTCATATCGATTTCCGGTGGCATATTCAAGGAAAAATGAAGTATATATATTCAAAATAAGTAGTATATGGAAGAAATAAGTATAACATGAGAACTAACATATGCCATAGTGGTTATTAGCTATATTAACGCGATGGCTGGTTCTTTTTAGTTGCAAATAGATACCATTTATTGTTCGATATATTACCCTTTCTGTTAATTATACTACTTGTTCTGTTGATATAAATGAAAATGTTCATAAGAGATTTGGGAAAAGCGCATTAAGACACATAATGGTTTGATGTGGAAAACCCCTCTTCGAGGGGAAACCATGAAGAAAGTATAATGTATCACATACACTGAGCAATACGTTCTCGATCAATTATATCAGACACGATGTTTTTCTCTCACGACGTGGTCCACGACCATGGTCCTGCACTAGCAACTCTTTCCCCAAGCTACCTAACTTACCAACAACTACCTACAATCAGTTCACACCACACTGGGTTGTACAATGTACATCCATCCATACAACACCATGTTTATGTCTTTGAGACCTTGCATACCTCTCAGAAACTCGCGCCCTTGTCTAAAGACTCGTATTTGTAGGACTCACAAAAGTTCCAAAACCAAGTAGAATATCTTTCCTACTTTCCTCTATACAATCAACTATTTGAACTAGGAAATGCATAAAAAAGCAGAAAGCCAACAAAATCTGCAGAAATGTACCGTTGTATCAAAATCATGTCAGCCACAAAAACAACCAACGGACCACTCAATAACCAGCTTGTTTAGTTCTCGGAAATTAGTTTTGTCATGCACTGAGGATGGTAGATTTGAGGGGGCAACAGGCTCCGGTTTTGGTGCCCTCATTTGCAAGTTCAAATTTTGCACTCGCGTAAGAAGACGGACTAGTTTTTTCATGAAATCTGTTTCCTTGGAGCATTTCCCACTACAAGCATAGAGTGTCGAGAAATTGATGAATTGCCCTGTCAGAACGTTGTATAGCATCATCATCTTGAACCAAGTTGCCGAAGGGAAACCTTTTGGCTGGAGGGAATCTGCCTTCTGAAACTTGAAAGCATTAACCAGCTATGCTATTGAGCTTGAAAATGGTGACCAGCTATGCTATTGGGCTTGAAATAGTTAAGTATCTTCCTTTACATACTAGTTTGAGAGAATGAATGAAAATATTGTAGTCATTTAGAAGACACCTGCTTTGGTGAAAGAAACTCTACAAGAACGATACAGTTTTTGGAAGAGCCCTCATTAGAAGATGAACTATTCATTTTTCATAGTGTTGATAACTTGATATAGTGGATCTGGTTGGTCAAATTTGCATAATTTTGCATATGCTAAACCTGTTTGTGTAGGGAGCAAGTAGATTGCTTTGAGAATATGGGAAGCATAAAGTAGTCTTTGTGTAATAAGGGGCTTTGAGAATTCGTAATGTAACTTGGGAAAGGATTTGATGAGAGATCTAATGCCCTTCAGATTGGCTCCCTTTTGAAAAAATGTATATGGACTCTTATAGATGATATTAGTATATGTAAACGCTCTTTAAGGGAGCAAGTAGATTACTTTGAGAATATGGGAAGCAGAAAGTAGTCTTTGTGTAATAAGGGGATTTGAGAATTCGTAATATAACTTGGGAAAGGATTTGATGAGAGATTTAATGCCCTTCAGATTGGCTCCCTTTTAGAAGAATTTATATGGACTCTTATAGATGATATTAGTATATGTAAACGCTCTATAAGGGTGTGTTTCTTCACCTAGGTGTCTCATATTTGAACTTATCGGGACTTGTTAGCCATCAATTTAACTTATTCGAACTTAGGTTCCCTCAACTTAACCTATACAGTATAAAGTTATTAGAATTTATTAGTAGTTGTGAATATTGGAGTTCAGTAGCCTTAATTGGTCTTTAATCGATAAACTTAGATCCACTTATTTGAACTTATTGGCCCTGACTTAACTTATCTGAGCTTATCCGAACCTTATTTTTTATAGAATAAGGTGAGAAGAACAAACAACTGAGCCTAAGCGGCTAAGCCTAGCATATTGATGTGAGTCAGTGACCATATTAAATTACTTCCCCCTCCCCTCCCTCCCTCCCTCCCTCCCATGCACATGACAACCTTTGCCGCGTAAATTTGTATCTCACGTTTGTCATAATAAGGACATCATACTATTCAACAGTTCATTAGATTGGAGAGGATGATATGCACCCGCAATATTGTTTTTTCTATTCCAGGGCTACACAAATATGCACTTTTCTAGTTTCATCAAGCTAAGTTAGCAGGGAAGCAAGAAAACATACGAATGGATTAAAAAACTGCTGACTTTCTGTGTACTAAATCGCCTATGTTGAAAAATGTTTGATTAGCATATTTTCTACTCATGCACTTCGTTGCTCCTCACTCTTTATTTCAGTGTCTGAGGACCACAGGCCATTAGTTAGTAGTTGTGCCCTTCCTATCCAAAATCACAGTCATTTTCGCATTTCTAAACTAGAGGTTATCACTTGATGAGTTAACGGACTTTCTCTGATATTTACAATGTATTCTGATTTCGTGGGAGATAGATTGAGGTTTGAAGTTAGAACCATGTGCATAGATTGTTACAGAATTTCTTAATGGTTAATACCTTGAAGTACAATTGAACCATTTATGCCCATTCTTATTTCAGAGCATTGCCTGAGTTTTCCAGCAATGAGCAATGCATACATGTCAAGATTCTGCAGCATCCATCACACTGCTGCCACTCCACTGCCTTCAAGCGCGAATCTCTTTTTTGAACTTTTTAGAAGCTTCTCTTCCTGTAGTTCATTGGCTGTAGCTCCTTCTGTTCCTCTCATTAGTAGTCACTCTTCACTAACATTGACAGCTCAAAACTCCCCGTCTGATACTATACAACGCTCTGAGGAGTGGTTTGCTCTCCGCAAGGACAAACTTACTACTAGCACATTCAGCACTGCTTTGGGATTTTGGAAGGGGACCCGCCGAGCTGAGCTCTGGAGTGAGAAGGTTTTCTCTTCTGATACCCATTTCGAACCTTCTAGTATGCGGGCTATGGAGTGGGGTGTTCTCAACGAAACTGTGGCTATCGAGAGGTATAAAAGCATTACCGGGCACGATATCAGCTTCTTAGGCTTTGCAATTCACTCCGAGCAAAAATTTGATTGGATGGGTGCTTCTCCAGATGGTCTTCTCAGTTGCTCTCCCCAGGCAGGTATCCTTGAAGTGAAATGCCCATATAACAAAGGAAAGCCTGAATTGGCGTTGCCTTGGTCAACAATGCCATTCTACTACATGCCCCAAATCCAGGGTCAAATGGAGATAATGGACCGAGAATGGGTCGACCTCTATTGTTGGACACCTAATGGGAGCACAATCTTCAGAGTACATAGAGAACGGGGATATTGGGAGCTCATGCATGGAGTTCTACGCGAGTTTTGGTGGGAAAATGTAATTCCTGCAAGAGAAGCTTTGTTGGTTGGTGGGGAAGAAGCAGCCAACTACTATAAACCAGCCCCAAAACACAGACAGACTGGTCTGGTGATATCTAAGAGCATTAAGTTAGCAGCCGAGGCTAAATTGTTGTGCAAGGAAATTGCAGGTCATATTGAATTCTGTACATGACAAACCTTCTGTTGAATGAACAAATTGGTGATTTTGTAATTGGGCTACATTTCCCAATTCTAGCCTTCAGTGCAATATTGCCTTTTCTTTAATCTATAGTATATCTTTTGGAATCATGTTCTTCATTTTCTTTTTAAGGTAATGAAGAGTTCCTAGTCAGCAGCAAATCTATTATGTCTTCCTGATTTTGTTCATTTACAGGGAAGAGATTCTATATTTCTAGCTTAATTGTAAGAGTACTTGTCTTATATCTTGGGTATGTTCTGTTTATACGTGACCAATTTTTGGATGACAATGCAATACGGTACTTCCGTCGACCTTTCACGCCCGGTTTCCGGGTTCAAGGATCGTTACCCGGTCACCCTTACCCTTGGGAATCCTCTCACTTTGCTCCTGATATAGGAGACTTCTGAGCCCACTATTTACCAAAGAACATCTGCTCTGTAAATCCTAAATGGGACTACCAGAGGATATTCTTCTCTCAGATTCTGGCCTGGAAGATATGAGACCTGGTCAAAATTTGTGTGAGGTAAGATCAGTTTTAGCTCTTAAAATAGAAAATCCTATAATTTCCTGAAAATAAATATATACATAAATCCACTACTTGGTTGATGACCTGGAACAGATACAATCATCCACTTTTTAGCTCAAAATGAAAAGTTAATTTTACATCACCTAAATTTGGTTAAATGACTATAAGTTAGTTTCTTAATCAAATAACAATCAGGGTAGATTTTGCAAACACAAATAAAGAAAATAAGTGAAAGATGGATTCTGGACCTTCCTGGGCTGATCAATGGGACAACAACAACCCAGATCCGGCGACGTCGAACGATGATAAAAAGAAAGAAGCCAACAAATCTGGTGTTAAGAAACTTCAAGAAAGGATCCTGAAAATATTTGGCAAGAAAACTGAGAAGTAGTCCATCATATCATGTTAATTCCCATGGAGAGTTAGCTTATGAATGTTGTGGACAGTTACTTCTGCATAACTAAGTCCATTGTTTTGTACATTTATGTTGCTTTAGTTATAAACTTTTTTAAAATTCTCTTGCCTATCTCATTAACAAGTTTTTTGTTTGGCCATCAATATGGGTTATGATTAAGATTTATGAAATGATATGATAATTCTGTAGTTTTATGAGGCATTATTGTTGTCAATCTGAATTATCAAGAAACCCATTAGAATATAACAAAACAAGATTCACAAAGGCTAGATATTCATTGTTATACTTTATTACTAGTTTTCTAATGGGTGTTTTTCAAGGATTATACATTATTACATCATGAGGATAGAAGATATTGGAAATAAGAAGCATTTGGGTAAACCTAGCATGGTGCTCCTACCAATAATGCGAAAAAGCCACGTGTTCGTGTGTGCACGAGGATATGTGTCTTTTCCACATATTAGACCTGTAAAATGCACCGGTTAGGTTTGATTCAAGTCTATTATCTAATAAATGCTTGTTGGTGCTATCTTTTTCAACAAAGAATCAAAGTTGGCTTAATTAGTTGGAGACCCTCCTTCAACCCTGGTAACAGGAGATCGACTATTGCCCATTGCAAAGTGGGATCAATCTTCATCTTATCGCAAAAGGAAAAAAACGATCATTTTCAACATCTTTAATTAGTCATGTCGATCTATCTCGTGCAGGGTTAGGTTGAGTTTTGAGGTAAGAGCAAATTTACATTAATTTTAGTGACTTAAACTCAGATATAGTTTGCTCCACTCAAAAAACCTCATATATAGTTTGTTGAAACCAACATACATGTTTGGAGTTGTTTTAGATTAGTTTTTAATAGATCTAACACTTTATACTATAAGGGGATTCCAGGACCTCCTGAAACCGAGAGGAAAGCTATAACCGCTAGATTATTCCTCACTTTCGATTTTCGCTCTTGAATGCCCAACAAGTACTTTGAGACGATAATATAATAGTTTCGTCTTATAAATTGATATTACTTATACACACACATATATCATATATGTGTTGATTTGTTCCCTCGAAAAAAAAAATGTTGTTTGATTTGGTCCTATTCCAATTTCCAACACAGGGATGCATGTGAACTTAACATGTAACAGTCTTGATACCTTGGCATTCAAGAGCATCAAGTCAAGAAAACGTACACGCTTAACTTTCTTAAATGTCTTTGCATAACACATACGCCAAGTAACTTTAGAGAGATCAGGTAAATGTAAATTATATGAAGATACATACATATAATTTAACTTAGATTGAGGAAGAAGATGGATATCACCAATTTTACATGAATTAGTAATGAAATTCAATGGAATCACGTTGCTTGTATTTCCCAAGGATTCTTATATTATACGCCTATGTACTGTACACATACACGTCCTTTAAGATACAACTAGTTTTTAGGTCCGGATTACTTCTCGGTACTTATATTTTTCATTTATCAATAATTTAATTTTAAAATTATTACACCATATATCACTTGGTGTAATAATAAATGTATCTTAATTCTTATTAAAAGATCATTTGAACCTTTAAACTTCATCTCCTGATTCGTATTCTCGAACAACAATAGTAAGATTTGATTAGCATCAAGAATAATTTGTAACGCTACCCCATTAATTACGAATTAGAGGACTCTAACGATGTGAATTTTGAAAGAAGAGATGGAGCAAAAGGATGACTGCAAAAAAAGAAATCAAATAAAAAAAATAAACTTTATGGCTAGGAAGTAGGCATTAACTGCCACGCACATTACTAATTACAACACATTTCTATAATTTTGTGGAAACATGAATCACTAAAAAAGATATTAGATTAGATGGTAAATCTTTGAAAATTCTCACCTAAAGTCCGGGGTTCAAGTCCAGGCTTCAACATATATATTTTTGGAAAAATTGTTTTAAATAAGTCAACCTTTGCGTGATCTTCCCATTTTAAGTCTATCTTTCGATTATTCCTGAACAAGTTCACTTTGTAGCTTAGTTAACTTTAATTAAGCTAGATGACTTTTTACCGGTTTAGCTGGTCATAAAAAAAAATAGTTGCAAGTTTGACTTTCACTAAACCCATTGACCAGCCCAAAAACCCAACTAAAACTAAATACCCACCCAAATTACAAAACCCACCCAAAATTAATTACTCATCCAAAAAACCACCCAAATTACATAACCCACCCAAAACCCCACCAAACAACAGTTCTCTCTCTCCTCCTTTTAGTTCATAACTTCGTCTTTCTCCATTCTGTCTCACCCACCACCATTGCCACATCCTTCACCCCTCTCCTACCCTGACTCAAACTCACCAACATTTACTTTCCCTCAAAAAAACCCCATCTAAATTAAAATTCGGAACTAGCAAAACCAATCAACAACAAAATTTCCCCAAAACATCAAATACACATAATCTCATAATTTCTCCCTGCCTTCTTCATTATTCTACTAAATTAAGTCCACATATTGCAACATTAATCTCACTACAATCCACTCCAACCCCAACCTCTCTCTCTCCTCCCCTGTCCTCATCGAGTCTGCCACCACCACGCAGCCGCACTAATACCAACCGCCACCAATCAACCATTGTCATCCAACATAATCACACCGTCACCACAAGATACCCACTGTCATCCACCAGGAATCACCCCTGTCATTACCAATCATCCTCTCCTCCGACCACGTGGCACTCTTTCTCTCTCTCCTCCTCCTTCCACGCCCCCGTTCTTGTGGCCCAAACGCAAGATGGTGTTGATTGATGATTATCGTTCGCGATGAGGGGCAAACACCCACAGTGAATGTTGATTGATGATTGTCATTCGATTATGACAAATGTTCAATATGGTGTTGATTTGATGATGAGGATGATTGATGATGTTGATTCGGTGATGATGAGTAGAGAAGAGAGAGAAAGGAGCAGTGTACACTAAAGAGGAAGGAGGGAGGAGGGAGGGAGAGAGGAACAGAGAAGAGAGAGAATAAGAGAGAGGGGAATTATGTGAAATAAGGAAAAGAGAAAAAGATAAAAATATATAGTGGCAACTGTTATTGACACGTCACCCAAATAACCGGCATTTACCTAGAGTTCTAGGTAACATTTTAATCCAACCTAAATAAAGTTAACTAAGCTACAAAGTGAACTTGTTCAGGAATAATCAAAAGATAGACTTAAAATGGGAAGACCACGCAAAGGTTGACTTATTTAAAACAATTTTTCCTATATTTTTTTATGTAATTGTAATTTTCAATGCTTATATAATATTAATACGATTGAAGAACACGGTTGTAATGATAATTTTAGTAGGTAAAGCAAGGCTAATATTGTCAATTAAAGTAACTTTTTTAACCAAAAATAGTATTGTTGCAATAGATGTGAAACTACCATAAGTAATCATTGTTGCAATAGATAAAGAACGGAGGAAGTATAAGACGGATATAAAATAATTTATCGTGGGACCGAGATTACTTTTCTATTTTGAAGAGCGATCCCAACTATTTTTACGGCAACTTCGAACACCTCACAGTAAGTTATTACAAGTCCGTCTGACCTAAAACTTGTCAGATTAACAATTACTAAGTTCACTAGTCAGTTTAAATAGAACAAGATCCTAACAATTGATTAGGCTTAATTTATTCTTATAGCAAAAGAAAAATTGAAATCTGAAAATAATCCTAAGTCAAATGTTCATATTGATAAACGCTTAGATGATATATTTAATTCAGTGATACAATACTTTCTAATACTTGTTCATGAAGGAGTTAGGAAAAGAATGATATCTCCTGAAAATCTTGACACCTATTATGAAGTCAAAAAGTGAATGACATATATATTTAATGCATTAATTTTTTTACTAAACCTACATACTAGGGTAATGTACACATGTTGATTTGTAATACATCTCTTATAATATAAATATAGCTTTTGCGATAAGAAGCAATATACAACTTTGGGGAGAAAGAATCAATTCTCTCTTATTTTCACTCTTATTTTCACTCTATAATTTTTCTGTTCCCTTTGTTTCACAACAGTTTGATTTCTTTGCTTGATTTTTGCTATTTTCTGTACTTATTGCTCATCTGCATAAACAAAAAAAAGTTAATTATTGGATGGCATCATAAAAACATCTAAATAAGTAAATTTGTCACGAATTACCTTTTTTCTGAAATAGTGTAAGATTAAAACAAAAATGGTATAAAAAACTAGCTAACTTTAACCCTATTTCGATCACTTACCACTTTTTCCAGTGTTGACTTTTTTTAAATAATGTCAAAAAAAGTATTAATTCTTCCTATATACTAAATTTGAAATGAATACTCTCTTTGACAATTGACATTATTTAGGGAAAAATTCCACCTTAATGTCATCCATCAACCTTGACGGCCCATCCAAAATGGTTGACATTACACTACACATTCCAGCTATTTAATTCTTTAATCAACAAGCCAATTTAATAACATAGGCGAAATATAATTCGAAGATTATTGGAGTTTATTCAGAAAAACAACCAAACAACTTTTTCCCAACAAACTGGGTAGGAAAGTATCCACCAAAAGTTTACATCAATATATCATGATGACCAAACTTCAAGATTTGCCTAGTGCCCACATTTCCAGCCAAGTGAAGCACACAAAGTGAATCATCCACATCAAATGTAAATCTTTGGAGTTAAGCTTAGTTTTACATATAACCAAAAAAAAAAAAAAAAATCCGTCGGAGCACCTAATGCACATGAAAAAAACAGCCGTGCTCCGTAATGACATCGACAAGAGCACCATCAGCCACCTCCTCCGGCTTTCAATGGAGCTACAAAAAAGTCTAGCCTTTATCTTAACAGCCCTTGCAGCAAAGCAGATTAATTGAAGTATGGAAGTCAACCTCCACCCCAATCCCAAACACCCCCGACAGCTCTTTCATCATCACATCAGTTCTGCATGGTGAGTTAATATTTGTCACCAATGAACCAAAAATGCTCTACTTTCAGAGCAACACCAAAGCATCAATATGTCAGTCACTAAGAGCAACCCAAACAAGATACCTGGACGGTCACAATTTCTATTTTTTTTATTTTTCACCACATAACAATATGACACAACACCACCTCCCTAAATCAGTAAAACCCGAATCACAATAAAACAAACAAAAGCAAGATGCAATTATCCGTCGACAGCCCAAGCAAAACAATATCACCTTAAAGGGCAACGACAATGTAGTTCCCATTGCATGTTTGCTTTAATTCATCAAGCTTTTAGTTCCCGAGCAAAAAGCGGACAGCACAAAAGAACCCAAGATACAAATAATACCCACTAAGCCAATATTCCCTAGCCATGGAATGATATAACTGGCTCCTGAGAAACGGGATGCTTAGAAACACTGATCCCCACATCTTCCCGCTCCTGACATACTTGCTTCCAACAATCAGAACAAAGGAATTCCAGACAAAAGGTCTCCTCATACTCACCATCATTGATGCACTTCCCACATTGAATACACCGTTGTATACAGAATTTACACGCTCTGCACAGCTCAGTTGGTTGGAATTTTCCTTGACAACCTTCAGCAGGGCAATCATAGATCAATCGCAAATTTTGGCACCGTGGACACACTTCAATGTCAATTGGACGATCATCTTCACAGGATAAATAAAAGTTTCCTCTGTGATAGAAGTGTGGCTTGTAATCATTGACTTGAACACGATTATGAATGTCCAACAATGACATCAACTCTTCAAAGTGACTATGTGTCACATTATAAATTCCACCAATTCGCAAATACTTTATCCCAGTGACAGCCACTGTTTTTAAAGCCCTTAAGCAGCTCACTACACCATCAATGCTTATTCTTGTACACCCTGGCACACTAAGCTGCAATAATGAAAAAGAGTTTCAGCAATGAACCGATAAATGAAGCAGAAATAACACAGAAATTTTATATGATTCTATCTTAAGCTTCACGATGACACATAATGAACAGAATACATCACAGTGAATGAACAATTAAACAGTTAGTATGCATTTAGGTTGAGCAGGTCATCAAATTACTAATAAAATAACCAAACATACAAGCTACACAAAGGTTATACATAGTTGGTAAATATTTTCTCTACGGAATTGATAAATTATAATGAAAAAGTATAAGGTTGCCACAACAGACAGATCCAATCAGTACAGACTACATCGAGATTACTCTCTTTGCTTTTCATGACTCCTTGAAACATCAAAATCTTGAACACATCCAGGGTTATCCAAGTGTCACTAACCGTAACTAATAAACATTCACATCTACTTCTATTTGCTTACACATGCTTCCTTGCCATATAAAGATGATAGAAAGGGAAGGGGGAGAACACTAAATGAGTAGAATGCTAGTGGGGGATAATAGAAACTGAAGACAATTGCACCTATACACTACTGCCCTTTGCCTTGTTATACTGGTAATAATTTCATACATTATTTCCTCTGATCTTTTCTACTAGCAGCAATCTTTTTATCCTTGTGCCAAATTATGGACAAATGACACATACAAGATAAAAGGAATGCTCATTCAAAAGCAAAACTTCATGAGCATGGTAATATGAAACTTAAGTACATGAGCGGTTTATCCATAATGAGATCACAGTCACAAACATTCAAATTCAAGCCAACTTGAATTTCCCACGATGAAGAAACCTAATATACCATCAGACTCCCATCATACCAGAATAAACCTAGCATGTATCCACTCTTGGATTCAGGACTAGACCTTCATTCACCATATTTACAACAAAAAATGGAAGCAGAGAAACAGTTATAGGTAGCAAAAAATGCATGAACAAAAAAAAATGCAATTCAAAGCTTTTCACACACTGATTACCTTCTTTAACCGTCGATTGCCATCGAGGACACACTTTAAACCATCATCTGTGATCTGTTGGCACTGTACAAGGCTCAAGCATTGCAAGCTCCCTTCAGCCCTATCGGTTAATTGAAGAAGAATATCATCAGTGATCCGATCACTTAGTGGCTTATCAATGTGTATACTCCTCCAAAGAAGGGGATCATTTTGAACCATGAAGCGGAATGACTTGCAAACTCTTTCAACAGAGAGCAGATCACGAACACCCAGATACGAAAGAGCAAAGCCCAACGCCAGGTGAGGAGCTCCAGCGCTATCATCAGTATCAGCAGCCTGACTAGAACCCATCTCATGATTATCATTCCTGTCAAAGCCATCTTTCGCAGTACTAGACGTAGCACCCTCCAGGGTACAAGCAAAACGGACACCTTCATTATTAACCGGATGCCCTAATTGCTCCTCCCAAAAATAACCATCACCCACAGCATTCTCCCCATGATTATCACTCCTCTCAAAGCTAGTATTAGCAGTAGTGTGAATATTAGCACCATCCAAAGTACAGGGAAATCGGACACCCCTGTCATGGACTGAAAACCCTAATCCTGAAAAACCACCAACTTGAGTGTCTCTCATTATTCTATCATCATATAACTCGAATCCAGGTATCGTCTGGAATTCCATAGCTGATGTATTCCACCAAAAACCCAACTCAGGGTAATGGGGGTAATCCCCATCACCACCACCAACCTCAACCCCTCCATAACCACTATAATCAATCGTCAGACCCTCAAACCACCCGCTGAGGGCGGTAACAACAGTGGAACTTATATCCATTCCAAAAGGATCAGCAGGCAACAACTCACAAATGTCCTTATCCTGAGAACCACCCTGAACTATATGTTCCTCGCCGAGATGGGCCGAAAACATCGGCCGATTAGAGCAATTCAAAGCCATCCTATCAACAATTCCACCAAAAAAAGGAGCAGAACTCTCTCCCCAACAATCAACCCTTGAGCCAAAAAAACCCTAGATTTCTCCTCTTTCCCTTTTTTTTTTTGGCAAATTTTCAATATGAAACAACAAAAACACAAAAAAAAAAGGAAGGAAACCCTAATTAAGAAGAAATTTGAACAAGACAACCCTCAATTTTCAGATAGCAAAAAAAATAAACTGCACCAAAAATATCACAGAGTTTCTTGTGGAGAAGAACTCGGTATATCTCCTATAAACATAATATCAAACTAACCTAAAAAAAACCCAGACCAGAAAAAAAAAAAGTAGATTTTCTATACAAATATATCAATAAAATTCTCGCCTTTTTTTTGTATTTCCGAATAAATTGGGGATTAAATCAAACCCTAATTCGAGTAAAGTTAGCAAATGAATCAACTAAACTAATAAATACTACTACAAATACTTTTCCGAATCAGAATCAAATTGAATCGGAACAAAAAATCATACAATGAGGAAAAATATCCCACCTCAACCAACCAAATTACCAAATTATACCTCCGATAAAACCCTAATTTTGAAACTTGTAAAAAAATTACAATAAAGAGAGATAAAAAGGAAGTCACCTGGAAAAAATTAAATTTTACGATCCGAATAATGAGAAGAAGAGAAGAGAGAAAAAAAAGAAAAATTAATTCGATGGGTTGAAGAGGAGAGAGAAAGAGGAAAAGATGTGAGATTGGTGAAATATTTGTGAGGAGAGAGAGAAAAAAGGGGGAGTGAAAAAATTTCAATTTGTCTAATTTTATGAAAGAGAGAGAAAGAAAGAGAGCACGTGTAGGGGAAACAAGTGAAAGGTTGTGCTGTTTCTTCGGTAATCTAAGATGTGGCGGGAGTAGTCTGCGCACTGCCTGCCTCCCTCTTTTTATCACACCCTTACCTTGTTCTGCTAACAGATTTTCTAACACTTTCTAACTTATTGTAGTTGATAAAGTCTTGTGGCGATGATGTTTCAGATATCGAATTTTAGAGCTTATTTGGTTAACTTTTGAATACATGGAAACTTAGAATTTCGAAAAAGTAGATATATGTGTTGTTTCTATTTCCTATAAAATAGAGGAAATAACTTACCTATGCCTCCCTAAGTAAGTGGAAATTCCCATGGGAAATAGAATTTCTCATGTTCAACCAAACAAAAAAAATGTACTTCCTAGGAAATGAAATTGCGTAGACAATGTAAATTCAAGGGAAGATATACTTCTCAACTTCAACCAAACGACCCCTAAAATGAACGGATTTTGGATATGATTTTTCGACCTGCAGTTAGGCCCGGTTTGCTTTTTTGAACAAAGAAGAGGTCGCAGGAGATTTAAATATGAAAAAAGTAGGCTGATTTTTGGTCCAGTCCGAACCTGCATGATCTGTCCCGAATTAGCGGGAATTTTGGCATGTAAGGGAACATATTTTTTGGCCGAAACCCGGTCCGACTAATAATCACCTCTAGTAAGACCTGTAAACAGGTCTCGATTATATCATTGCACTTAATCGCTTGTTTTACCCTAAAAAAAAGTACTCTTTTTCTACTTGGATTTGTAAATATTTTTTTTAAAAAAATTATCGGATAAGATTGATTTTTTGTGCTTGTGCTAACTATTTTAGTTTGTGCATTGTATATCCTTAGATGTTATAATTGAGGTATATATATATGTATGTTATTGTTTAATTCAGATGCTTAGATTGGTCGAGTTAGAAATTGTTGTAGAACTTATGTTTTTTTTGTTATATATAAGGTTGTTAAGCTAGTGTTGTAACTATATGTTATATAACCTTTACATTTATTTTCCTAATTCTGAAGATTGATATGTTCTAGTATTAGACAAGTTTAATTTATTGGTTAATATGTTTATTTGAACTATTTTCATTGTGTCAATTTTGTATATTTGGAGGTCTCAGATTAAAAATTAACAAAAATATAACATTGGATATAGTATGACACACCGAGGCATGTGATAAGAGTTGTAATGCATACATTACAATTGAATGAAATTTGATATAAGTCCACTTGAAGATAGAATCTTGAAATACATAGTAAGTTATTGTTCAATCATTTACCATAAAACAACTCGTAATTTGAACTTTTTGTTCACTTAGAAATTTTCAATAATCAAATATAATATAGGGTTTGATCCCGAGACTTCAATAACATATACTAAAATCTTAACCATTAGACCAAATAACATTTAGTGTTATCATCTTAAATTATAATATTAATAAATGAATTTTTTTTCTTACCCGGGGTGTAGCCCGGGCATAATAACTAGTTCAAAGATAAAACACGATCAACTATATTTATATTAGTTATCTTCTTAGTTATCACAAAATCTACCAATTACAATATTTCTTTATATGATTATTGATTAAACATGACGAACAATTATTTAATGAGTTAGTCTTGTATGAACCTGGTCCACAATAATATTAGTCTGGACCAAAATCACTTATAGTGATCTTTTTTTCCAATGTAGTAACATTCATAAAATCTTAAGTTACATGATACGGTTAATATCTATCGTAGTGACTTTTTTTTAATATGGTCATTCTTTTTCACATTAGTTTATCAAAATGAAATTTTCACTTTATGATATAGTAAGTTTAATTTTCCACATCGTCAAACTTCATAATCTATATCGACTCATCCTTTATAAAAATTAACATTCAATCTACACGAAATTTAGTATGGACCAGGTTTTTTAAATTTTTAGTTCTTTAATTATGTACATCCAAAAAAATCTTATCATGAATTCTATAACATGACAACAGTACATCGTGAAACAATACTGTCTTCTGATCTTTTCCACGTGTTTCACGTCCTCACCTTCATCAATATTTATTATATTTTAGTACTCGCACTTATCTTATCAATTTATCAAATATATATATTAATATTACCATAAATTAAGTAATTATCACATGCATTGCATTACCAACAATTCGAAACCACATAAAACAAAATTTTTTTGTACCGTTACAACCTAACGTCACGTGGGCTACTGGGCTTAAATCTTAAGACGTCCAGCCCATCACTCAAAATGCTACAATTTGGGCCCATTGAAAATCTTAAGTCCAGACAAAAAAACAAAAAACAAAAAAATTTCCCTCCCAAAATTTCTCTCTCCACTAAATTACACTCCTCCAACTCTCTGAGTTTTGAAGAGAGAGAAAGTGACGATGAACGGAGAAGACGACCGCCATAGCCAGAGTGAGAAAAGCTTAAGGAGAAACAACAATGGCGGAAAAGGTGCAAAGATTATCGTCTTTACTGGAACTGCTGCTGTTCTAGCTGTTGCTCTTAACTTCGCTTTCTTCGCCTTCAAATCGTTCAAAAAACGTAGCAAATCTAAAGGTTTTTGGATGTTTCTGCTTCGATTTTGTTATCTGTGGAATTTTCAGTTGAATTGTGATGTTGAATTTTGATTGAATCTTGTATTATGCTGTTGTTTTATTTTTTTTACAGAAATGTTGAGTTGTTTTGGATTGTTTTGATGTGTGTAGATCTTGTCGGTTCGAATGTGAGGGTTAATCTTTCGGCAAATGAAATTAGGAAGCTGGTGGACCGTATTATTGCGGAATCGACGGAGGTTTATGATGCTGTTGCTTCGGTTCCTGTTGATAAGGTGATGTAGCTGAATAGGAAATTCAACTAGGGTTTTTGTTATGTGAATATACTGTAGTAGTTTACTTCTTTTAATGATTATGATTATTGTTGCTAATCTTTTGTGGTTTGACTGGGGAAGTTTATGTTGGAGATAGTATATGAATTTATGAATTGTTTCCCTTTTAAGTGATTTTGTATAAAAAGTACAGTATGTGTTTCTTCTGGAATAGTAGTTATATAGATTATGGAGTAGTACTCTATGATGTCCAATAAAAGTTGCTACGTTTCTTAAAATAGTAGGAGTAATGGCTTATGAGTAGATTCCTAAATTGATGCTATTTCAGGGAGAGTATGAGTTATGCCATGTCCCTAATCGTGTTGTTACAAAAATATGAATTGTGCAAATTGGTGCATTGTATCATTGTGGAACTTAAAAAGATTAATAATTGTCACTTGTCAAAGCATGCATGATAGTATGATACCTAGCAAGGTCTACATCTTTCAAAAAATATACGTTCTTTTAGAGCTTTTGCATTGGAGATCATCTTTGCAATGCGTATGTATAAGAGGTTCTGCTTACTGCCTAGGTTCATAGGTAAAAATATGGAGCAGTTCCACTGTCCGACAATGACTCCAATGTAGCAGAAATTTTTCTTTAGAAAGTTGACATATTTTTGTTGCTTCAACTTCAAGTGGATATCTATTAAAGTGCCATCAAGGCAGTATATTGATTTGAAATATTTGAGATTCTTGGTTTAGGTCTAGTAGATATCACGATCTGAAAATTCTCTATCTATGAGTTATATTGGAACGTGTGAGGAAAAGCACCTTTCCATCATGTTGGGAAGGGTACAGGGTAATGTCAAAAGTATGGACGCTGCTGGTGTTTACTGCTAATGTATCTTTTGTTATCCGCTATATTCATTGTTAGGTTAGATATCAAGACATTATGCTGCTAGCAGAACTAGAGGCAAGACAATTTCCACTGGTCCAATCTTGTGTTTTTCCAAGGTTAGTATCGACGTTGGAGGATGTACGCAAAGTTAGTGCTGAAGCGGAGCAAAAATTAAATGCACATATTGGTTCTTGCAGGTTTTGTTCTCTATTCCTCTCCCATTTATTCACTACTAATTTGCTTTTGTTACTAGAAATGTCAAAGAGAATACAGTGAGGTAAAGAAAACTTCATATGATGAGCTTGTCTTTACCCTTTTTTCCACTGGTGCTGCAATTCTATATAGGAAAATGAATATGAAATATTTATGTTTTTATTCTGAAATACTCAGAAAGAACCTCTAATTGTCTTGATTATCGACCCATTGAAGTTAAGCTTGCAGACCTC
Source organism: Beta vulgaris subsp. vulgaris (assembly GCF_026745355.1). Taxonomy (NCBI): domain Eukaryota; kingdom Viridiplantae; phylum Streptophyta; class Magnoliopsida; order Caryophyllales; family Amaranthaceae; genus Beta; species Beta vulgaris. The sequence goes on from NC_079207.1 coordinate 67,515,936, forward strand.
TCCAAACCATATTTCAGGCTTCCAGCAGGTTTAGTACTGGTTTGTTGTTGTACAGACTACTATTATGCCCCACTGTGTGCCTGTTGATTATATAAGCTTATGGATAATGGTGACAGAATCTCAGTGTTCCTATGCGTCAAAGCTAGTCTTACAATTTCATTATTAGCAGGATGTTGTTGAATCTGAGTGTCTTACTCTTTGGGCCCCAGTGGCATATTTGATATTGAAACAAAATGATAAAAAATCTATCTTTCATAATTGAAGGTGTTTGGATGTTCTTGAGAGCTTAGAGGTAAGAGACGGGATATAATATCGTGGATGATTGGCCAATGTGAGTTTGCATGGTCCTACTCTTGGTTTCTTGGATGATTGGATAGGAAAGGGATGTGTTGCTAGACTCCCAAACCACATCAGATCAAAACGATTTGAAGTTGGTAGTACTTTTTCCTTTAATGAAAAGTTGTACTGTTTGATATTCTTGACCATGCAACCCCTTTCTCTCTTGGAAGTGGAGATAGGGCAAGGGTGTAATGAGCCAGTTTTATTTGCTTTAAAAGGAAGGCAGAGGATATATACCAAAGATAGATAGCTAAATAAGTGGGAGGAATTGCGATACGAAGGGAAAAAGTGAGAGAAATAGGATCATTTAGAAAATTGTATCACACTTTAGCTTGCGGGAGAGTCTAGCCTCTCTAATGCGAGGTCTTACTTTCTCTGGTTTATCAATCAATTATTTATCTTTCTTAATTCTTTGTCTTGTGGTTCTTAGGAAAATGCGCCATGTGATGATGAGTGTCCACAGTAAGTCAGTAATACATCTTAACCAGTCGGCATCTACTTTTTCACTAATATTTATTACCACTCATACACACATCTCTGGCGTGGTAGCAAATTGTGATAGAATTCATGAAGAGAATTTGGTAGTGGACAATTATTACTATGGACTTCCATATGGAGCATTTATGATAAATTAACCATGAATTGATTACCATGCGCTTAATATTTTACTTCTGAGTGTACAAGTTGAACTGTATAAACAAGAACGGTACTCCTCCCCTCCCCTCGCGTAGCTCATACTTTTAATACCAAGGCTAAGTGTAACTGACATTTTACCTAATGTGAACCTTACAGAAAGCGAGAAGACGTTTACAGTGTTGTAAAAGCTTTTGCTGCCAGAGGAGAGTGGATAAGTGCTGAAGCAAAATCATATGTTCAATCTCTGGTATATATAGAAATTCATATATATTCTCTTATGTTCTGTTCTTGTGTTAATTCTCTCTATAGTTTGTCTTCTCTTACTATCAAGGTAAGGTTCCGTACAAGTGGACCTCCTCAACCCTGTCTCAGCAGAATACAAAGTTACATGAGGTTGTCTTTGAGATAGGGATCTTGGTAGGGTTTATATTAGCCAGCCCTGGATTTATATCTGTTCCTTTTTGGTTCATAGATACAGATTTAGTTAGTCTACTGTTGTTTAGTAGCAGATCAGATAATTTTGGTGTGTAATTTTGCAATAATGTGAACAGATTGTAATCATTTTTTTCCCTGTTTGCCTGTGAATATTGATGGTTGCTTTTCCAGTGACAGGTTAGAGATTTTGAACAAAATGGATTGAACCTTACTTCAGCAAAGAAAGAGGAAGTTCAACGTTTGCAGGCTCAGATAGATGGTTTAAGCATGCAATATGTTCAGAATATCAATGATGATTCTAGCTTCCTTCTCTTCACTGAATCAGAGCTCGAAGGATTACCCTCTGAACTACTACAGGTTGTCGTTCAAAAGTGTGTCTTCCCTATAGTTGAGTCTAGTCTGTGCTATTGTTTGTGTCATGGACTGTCAGGTGCTCTTGCTTTATTTGTGTTAATTCTCTATCTCTGACTTTTTTTACTTCTAAAGTGTGAATTTTAAATTCAAGCATACATAGCCAATGCCACGATTAGACCTGTTCAATGGGTTGGGTACCCAAAATAAGCCCTTGACACGACCCTATATTATAGGGTGATGACCCGACCCAATTAAAATAGGGTTGGCTTGTACAGGGTCTGACCCTAATAATACATTAGCGGGTCGGGTCGGGTAAAAAAAGGGTCACTACAAGTATACCTCGTCATCAAACCCGTGAAGACAACATTTCAGTTATCCTTTTTTTAGGAGAGAAAGAGAAAAAATCACGCCATAGCCTAATCTTCTCACTTTCTCTCTTCTCCAAATTGTTTTTGAATGTTTTCTCTTTGACTCAAATCACAATAAATCAAATTCAATTGTTTATTCTCTGTTTGTATAATGGAATTGAGCTTTCTATCAATATCATCATCATCACCTTTTTCTTCTTTTTTTCGTCATCTTCTTCTTACTGTTTGTTTGTTGTAGGAACTGATGGTGTAGGGATTTATACTGACTGATGCGGTGATGCCCATTTTGTAATACACTGATGCTAGTTGATCCCATTTTGTAATTTATGCTAAAATTTGGAATGAGATTTGTTTATTTGATATGCTGCTCATATTTTGTGTTTGATTTGGTAATTCATTTCGAGCTCAATATCATGATGCAAACACGTCTTTACTTTGAGTTTTGGTATTAGATTTTGGGAAGATGATTTTAATTTTACTCTAAAAAATAGGGTCAGGGTCGGGCCAGTCTAGCCCTTGACCTGACCCGGCCCGTTAACAATGACTTCGGACTTGACACTTATACAACATGACCCGGCCCGGCCCGGTGTATAGGTCTAGCCACGGCCAATCAATGAAGAAAGATTTTGGGAAATTTCTGGATAATTTGAAAGTAATGGATACATATATTAAAGCTTGCTTTTTCCTTTTCTTTTCTAGAAGAATGAAATTCAAATCTTACAGAATTGACGATGCTGCTAATGGACTGATTATTATTGTATAATTCTTTCTTGTAGCTCACCTTTGATTTTCAATGTGCAGATATTCAATAAAGCTAACAATGATAATATCAAAGTTACTATGAAAAGTAATCACGTGTTGCCAATATTGGAGCTCTGTAAAGTATGCTTTTGTCTCTTTTGCTGGCAATGGTTAGCTTTGTTCATATGTTGACTCACATTCTTCTTCATTTTTATATACTTCCTCCGTTCCATAATAAGTGAAACACTTCTCTAAAAAAGCTCTCACATAAAAGAGAGAAGTGTTTCACTTATTATGGAACGGAGGAAGTATATATTTTTGCAGTGCTGTCTTCTATTTATATTTCAGCCTGGTGTTTCATCTTTCAGTTCTTGTCTGAGTTTGTGTAGAATTTATCTTAGAAGTTTATATCTAATTGTAGATGAAGTATTGAAGTAGGGGTTCAAAAAAGAAAGAACAGGAAGGACTTGGGAACTAGTGTAACTCTGTTTGCTGTAATATGATAGTCTGACTCATAAGCCATTGAACAGATGGTATGACACTGGGTAATTTGAAGAATAGAGAACATGTTGGTTATCATAGAAGGTGTAAAGAGAAAAGAATGCAAAAGAAATAGCAGGTGAAAGTTCGAAGTTTGTTATTTATTCCTGCTTAATCCCGTAAGCTGATAATAGAGAACATATTGGTTATCATAGCAGGTGTAGAGAGAGAAGAAAGCAAAAGAAATGTGAGGTGAAAGTTCGAAGTTTGTTATCTATTCCTGTTGAATCTTCTATGCTGATACTTATCCTAATCAAGTAATCAACTGATGTATAATTACCAATACTCAAAACAGTAAAAAATATAAGAAAAAAAACTGAATGAAGAATATTTTCAATCACGATCTATCCATCACATATCTGTTTTATATTAAGACTGCAAGACACTTTCAACATATTGCAATCTATTTTTTCTATAGAAGAACTTCCACTATGGGGTACAATCGATCTTGCCAGAAGAATTGATGATCACTGGGAGGTGATTTTCTACTAGAGAAGTCAATGTTTTGGGTTTGATTTTATGGCAAGACTATGTACTCAAGAGGTCAGCGAAGTTAGACAACATAAGCAAAAACGGTTCTATTGAGTTCGAGTAATTGTTGATTCTGCAATCTAATGATCGCACAAGCTATAAATCTTCAAATTGTAGTTGCCTCATACTTTCTCCTTTTCTTTTCTGCCCTCCTACTTTTGTGGTTAAAGTTTTCTTACTTTTCTGCCCTCCTACTTTTGTGGTCAAATCTAGTTTTCATACTTTCTCCTTTTCTTTTCTGCCCTCCTACTTCATGGTTAATCTCATCTTTTGTCCTCAAACATACCTTCGGAGTTTCAAGTACTGCATTTATGTAATATTTAGTCTCAAGGCCTTTGTCTCCATAATACTTCCTCCATTCTTTATCTATTGCAACAATGGGGTTGGGCATGGTTATTAATAAATAAAAAATAGCAAAGTAAAGCAAGGGTAATATATTCAACTAATTAGTTGGTGGGTAATTAATGATAGTTTTAGTAAAGTAAAGCAAGGGTAATATTGTCAACTAAAGTTACTTTTTTTAACCAAAAATAACATTGTTGCAATAGATATGAAACTACCATAAGTAGTCATTTAGATAAAGAACGGAGGAAGTATCTCTCAAAAGTTCTAAATCAGTTGTGAGGTGTTTCTCTGTTTCTTATACCAAGACCATATAATTGGAAAATCAAAGTAGAATAACCATTGCTTGGGAACTCAACCATAATCCGTGTGAAGGCAGAATGACTCAGAGTGAATCTTTTGAAGTCTAATGCTGAAAAATATTTGTATCCTTAGCTTCTATCTTTATGTAAGGTTCCATGGTAAATGTCTATCGCATTTTCCATCTGAGCAAATAAAGAGCATATGCGTAAACCCGGTACCGTATTTGAGGGGCTCTTAATATCAATAAAAACCAACGCACTCTTCAATGCTTTATAAGATTGCTGTAAAAATCTGCACAAAACCAAATTTGTTCCCTGAAGTGTAAGCGTTGTGCTTTCCTTTGGATCATTTGCTTAAAAGTTTCCTGATCCTTCTGTAACTCGATATCCATGAATTTCTGTTTAACTCCTCGTTATCCCCTAGAGCCATCCCTCCAATTCTAATGCATCTTCATTCCTCACAGATGCTTTTGTACAATGAAACAGCCTTATAAATCATGTTTTCACAACTTACTCCATAAGTTCATACTCCATAGGATGTCGGAGTATCGGTAAGGTTCTATTACTATCCAACTTTCTCACCGACCTAACGATTTTGATTGCCTTCTTCTGGTTTTCCTTCTATTTTTTGGGCACGAAAGTAATTTTTTTTGTAATTGTTAGCATCTATTATGGTTCTTGATGTTGGAAGATAGCCTTTTTCTTTAAACGTATGGTAATTGTCAAATTTGGAATGTTTGAGCAAAATAAGAGCTTTATTACGGATTATATTGATAGCAACCTGGTTTGTATTAGTAGGATGTCTCATTTGAACACGGCAAGACAGCAAGCCCAGCCTAAACTCATATGTGATCCTTTGCTTCCTCTTCTCATTTTGTAACCTGTTTAGATAGGATAGAAAAGCAGTAACAGAAAGAGTGATAAATTCTTGTGCTGGTTAAGGATTTTTTTTACTTATAATGACAGGTTTTCTGTAAATGAATCAAACTCAAAAGGCATATTGGCTTAGCTGTGATGTCTTAGGGCTGCTTGACGTCATCTACACCTATCGGAAAGGGGTGGGATGGCACAAAGTGGGTATATGGTCCAAGTGGCAATGGTGTGTTTCAGCTGTTATATATGGCTTCAATGGTTTGTTTTCATCAGAAGATCTTGCGTCACATGTGATGTTATTAATGAGATATATTAGATTGTAAATGTGCTTCTTTTTAGAATCTGATTGCCATTTCTTTCTTCAAACTTGTGAAGGTTGGAACTACTCGGAGGAAGGTAGCCGTAGGATACGGGCAAAGATGTAAAGAAGTTAATTTGCCTGTGTTAGAAAATTTGGTAAGTGAGAATAAGAACTGACAATAGCAATTTGTTGTCGTTTACATGACTATGGCCTTTTGTATACCAAGGTTCACTGAATTGTTTTTATTGTCAGGTTCAGTTGCGCCATAAATTAGCTAGGTTGCTTGGGTATGATAACTATGCAGAATATGCTGTTGGTTCTAGAATGGCAAAGACATCATCAAAGGTTTGTGGAAGCGATCCTTAGTTTTAAAACTGTCTCGTTCTTGAAGATAAGGACTTGTAAGATTTGAGCTATATCAATTGGTGGATTCGATAACCTCTTGTTTATATAGTGTGTTTGGTAGCAATGTATTATGATTAGTCACTATCTGAGTAAGCTATTTGCTCTTGTCTTCAGGTTATGGAATTCTTGGAGGACTTATCGACGAGTTTAACTGACTTGGCTGCCAAAGAACTTGCTATATTGGAGGATTTGAAAGTTAGTCCTGTTCTGATAATGCAATGTATATATTACCTAATCTCCTCTGCATTACTTATCTTTTGTTTAAAATTCAGAAAAGAGAGGAAGGAGATGGTCCTTTCGGAATGGACGACCTGCTCTATTACGTTAAAAAGTTTGAAGAAGAAAAGTTCGATGTAGACTTTGCAGCACTTAAGGAGTACCTTCCTCTTAGCTTGATCCTGCAAGGGATTTTCAAAATACTTCAAGATCTTTTTGGTAATAAACAAATAATTATTATTAACAGAGATTCAAACTTTTTATTTTATATTTATAAAAGATCTAACTGTCGCAGTTGTTCCAGTGTGCATATATGTCTTATGTTACACTTAATGAATATGGTATCTAATGAATAGGTCTTAAATTCGAAGAACTCGTTAGTGCTGAGGTGTGGCATGAAGACATACGTGTTTTCTCCGTCTTTGATTTGAGTTCTGGTGAACTTGTGGGCTATGCTTACCTTGATCTCTACTCCAGGTTCTGCAATTATTGCTCTTACCTTAACCTAATTCTTCTAGCAAATCTGCTAATATTTTAATTAATTCAGGGAAGGAAAATATGGTCAAACTTGTGTCTTGCCGCTTCAAAATGGTTCACGATCAGCAAGTGCTGCTAGACAGGTGATACACAAAATTTTACATTTATTTTTCTAATAAAAATTATGTCCATTATCCAAATTCAACATCTATTTCTGGATCCACTGTTCATCTTCAGTTTATATCCAGGTTCCAGTTATTTTACTGATGTCTGAGTTCTTAAAAGAGGATTGCAGCTCTCCTGCATTATTACGATTCTCTGAAGTTGTTAGTCTTTTCCATGAATTTGGCCATGTGGTAAGTTCCAAATGTTTCTTGTGGTCAATATCAGAATTCTTGTTTGTGACTACTTGTGGTCCATTCTATTTGTATGTTTTTCTTCCACTTGACAGTTGACAATTGACACACCTTTCCATCATTTATTCTGAATGACTGCCTTATCTTATCCAATATGAATGAAATGGACGCTTGTTGTTTTGCCCTTTTTGTTTGTTTTGAAGGTCCTGATTAGTCAAGCTAGGTGGTTCATGATAGGGAGCCTAGATTGTTCCCTTTGTTTGACTATGTCAACTAGTAGCAGCTTTTTGATTATGTTAGCTTAGAGAAAGTTGAATATTTTTATAATATGAGACTTAAGATTGTTTCTCTTTACTTCTGCTATCCCTTTCCTCGATACTCATTATAGATTTGGATGACAAGATGTCCTTAAGCGCAAATGAATTTCATAATATAAGCTTTTGAATCCTGAATAATCTGCCAAAATTAGTATTTTGAACTGCTCCAAAAGTCTTCTATCTTAAGTGCCTATACCCAGACTCTAACTGTCAGACACCACCCCTCTCTTTTCCCACAAAAAGTAGTGACTGTTACAATGTGATACCATGCTTGTGTCATTTTTTTTGGTTGATAGAATCATACAATTTAGGAGGTGTTTGGTTGAAGGTCTTGGAATGTAGTGGATGTGATACCATTAATGATCACAAGTTATTTGGTTGAGGTAACTTGGGTATGAAACCTTATATCCATAGATTTCTCACCCCCCTCTAAAGTCTAACCCCATGGAATCTCATAACCCTTTCCTACGGAATGAGATCCCCATTCCACCTCTTCAAGGCTTTAGTAATGCATTCTAAATCCATACTTTTGAATGAAACAAACAACTAAAAGAAAGAAATATGGGTTTCCTCATTCTCATACCATTCCATTCCAAATACTTGAACCAAACGCCCCTTAAGGGAAGTGTGCCGCTTTCGTTGGCATAGTACTCATCAGTTAATGACCTCGGGTTGATAATGAGTTTCAGGTCCATCATTTGTGTAATCGTTCGTCACTTGCTCGGTTTTCTGGCTTGCGGGTTGATCATGACATTGTGGAGATTCCTGGTCATGTGTTTGAGAACTGGTAACTTGTCTCCACCCCCCTCCCAAATTCTTGTGGGTAAACATCCATGCTTACCCAGTTTCCTTTTCTAATTTATTATTAGGTGCTATGAGAGCAGCATCTTGAAATTGATATCAGGTTATTATCAGGTAATTCATGTCTTTATCTATACTAGAAACTATCACTTCCATTTCAGTATAGATCAATATTATTGGTGATATATCGGGTTCGTATTCTGTCGTAGATTTGCTTTCCATGTTTGGGGGGGCAAGATTATCACTCTCAGCAGACTGAGTTGAGATTAAGATGCAACCTGTAGTGACCTTGTCAAAACTGCTCTTTCTCAAACTATTTGCTCTTGAAGTTTAGTATTTTGTCTATTTTGTAATATTTTTAAGTGCTCTTTGGACTAATCTTGTATATTTTGTGCTCATATCTGCAGGATATAACAAGGCCAATTAAGGATGATATATGTGTGTCTTTGCGGAGATGGCGGTACTCGTTTTCTGCGCTCAAATTGAGGCAGGAAATCCTTTACTGTAAGCAGTTTTCCTATGTCCTAGAATTATTTTTAAATGATTTTGTTTGTACATGAAGACTAAGTTTGCAAACTTTTGCTTATACATGGTACTGGACCGAAGGATTGTATAGCCTTTGGTGTTTGCTCGCAAGGCATACGAGACCTTTTATCTTTTTGCTATTAGGGGAGAAGTTGTACGATATTAGTGCTGTTGAGTAGTTTCAGTTGGCTGAAAAACAATTCCTAGTTAAGGATGCAATATTAGACCTCTTAAGGATGTAATGCTCAATTACCAGCGGGATACTGCTTTATTGGATGGTTTAAAATTCTTACTAATGTAATCTTTAAGGCGAAAGTGCACCCAAATACATGACATTTTTGAAAATTGAATATCTATGTTGTTGAGTCGTGAATAATTAGATCAGTAAATAAGCTGATTGACGTGGGTTTTGCTTTTTTTATTTCTTTTTAATATGCTGTGAATGCTGTTACGGTTGTACAAACCGTCTTACAATACTTTATTGGAAGACAATCACTTATACTAGAAGTGACCCCTTTAAGGTAAAAGCCTAAAAGGTGACCTGTTATCTAAAAGTGACCCCTTTAACTTAAAGATGACCCATTTAACTTTAGAACCGTCTCTTTTAAGGCAGAATGCTAGGTAGTCTTACAATAACTTTAATTTAAGGAAGTGTTGTACAAGACTTACTAGGTGCGATTGACTTTCATTTTCCTTGGGCATTTTCAAATGACTTAATTTCAGTCATGGATAGCCTTTACATAACCTGGTGCTCATTCAGGTTATTGATTTTGAGCTTTGATTAATCTGAGTAATTTACTGTATTCTGTATATATCAAAACCTATTGAAGATTATAGAGTTGAATTGGAATTATTAGGTACTGGCTTGCATCTTGGGACTTGGGAGATGGATGCCATCTGTTCTTAGGATTATAATTTGCTAAATTAAGAATGCTGGCATGCTGCATATGTTTTCTGCATTAATTAATGATCTTTTTATGTGATTGCACTGTATGGTCCATTGTCTCATGCAGCTAAAATCCTTTCTTTTAGGTCTTTTTGATCAAATAATACATTCGACTGACAACATTGACTTCCTTGAGTTGTTCAAGTATCTCCACCCCAAGGTAAAGAAAAATCCATTACTACATCAGTTCCCCTTGGGAGGTTCAGTTTTAATGAGCAGTTATTGTCTTGCCAGGTCATGTTGGGACTACCACTTTTGGAAGGCACAAACCCGGCTTCTTGTTTTCCACATTCAGCAGTTGGTTATGAAGCTAGTTGCTACAGCCGCATTTGGAGCAAGGTGTCTAGCTTCTCGTTTTAAAAGTTTGATTAATTGGCTCAGTGCCTGTAGTTTGCGTTGCGTTAGCCATTAGCCAGTCATCATGTTCCATATTGCATATGTGATATATTGCTTAAATTCTATTCTATTCTAAATCTGGCTTCTTTTGGGTGCCACGCATAAGGTCATGTACTCAAGTTCTATTGTATTTGTAGGTTTTTGCTGCTGATATATTTGCTTCTAAGTTTCGCGATGGTGGTCTCAATCATCATATTGGCCTGCAGTTCCGCAATAAGGTGAAAGTTGACTTATGCCCTGTAATGTCTTGAAACTTTACTATGCCAACAGCCCTGGTGTCCTTGCAGTGTCCCAGATATCCTTCATTTTTGTTGAACTTGTGATACGTGAGATGAAAAATAAAGTAAAGAAGTAATTCTACTGCTTAATCTTATTTATCTTAAAAAACAAAGTATGTCATCATCTATACTTCCTCTGTTACTACATACATATATGGAAAAAGTAGATACATGTCGGAGATAGTGGTCCCCACTACCATGTGAAAAATAGATATGTGAGGGAGAAATTACTAATAATGGGTGTGTAGTGATTAGTAAACTTCCATGAAAGGAAAATGTAGTATTTACCACTTAAGAATGGAGGAAGTATAATGCAAATCTAAATCTAGTGGACCAAAATATTTGGCCCACTAACTACTACACATGATTATTAATTTAGAAGAGCTACTTCCTTAAATATAGCAACTAACCGAAGATATCGGGAGTAGATGCACAGTTACATGCAGAACTTACAGTACTATCAGACCAATAACTCACGTTTTTTTAACTAAACAAACTTTGCTAATTGGCCTTAAACATTAGGGCTCCGTTTGGTAGGGCGTAAAATATTTTCAGTGTAAAATGATTTTCATGGAAAACAATTTACAATGGAAAACACAATTCCAAAATTAGTTTTCCGTTGTTTGGTTCGATGTAAGAAAAATTATGAAATGAAAGAAAAATGAAAGGGAAAGTAAGGAGGTAGTGAGAGGTATGTACAAGAGAGATAAGGAAAATAGTTTTCCCTTCATTTTGAAAGGAAAATGGTTTTCCATCATTGGGAGAGTAATTTTACCCCAAGGGAAAATGGTTTTACACTCTTTTGCCAACCAAACAATGTAAAACTGAAAATAGAGGAAAACAGTTTTCCGGGAAAACGTTTTACGCCCTACCAAACGGAGCCTAGGATGCAAACTAATGCGAAGCACATATTCCATCAAATCCAAGGATGCATAGGTGGATGCTACTACATGCTTTTTCAGATGTTTTGTTTGCTATTCCTGATGCAGCCTTGCCTTATTTGGTTTATGTCTTGACAGATTTAAGAGTGAGAAAGGAGATAGTTGAAATTTTGAGAGACCTCCTTTTTGGCTGTTAGACAATTAGCTTGTAGTATCTGACCTGATAATCTGATCACCGTTGATGATCCTCTGTTTTAGGATGCAGTATTTGTATCAGCCATCAGGTTTATATTATGATGTGGAGGCAAAACTGTGATCACGCTCTCATTTCTACTTAAAAAAGCTTCGTATAAAGGCACAGACCTCTCTGCCTCATGGGATGAAGTGCGGGTAAACTGGTCTGCACTAACAGAATTTGATGACCAATATCCACCACCTTTATTTGATTCAAGAAAGATTAACTCATTTGTTATAGTAGCCATTATGTTTTCTAGTAGTAGGAATGTTTTGTGAAACGATGCATGTGCATATATGCAAAACTCTGCATCAATTATGTATGTGATGTGTACACCTCTGCCTCATGCCTTGTATGTTGCATTTGACGATCTTGTTGCGCTTCAGTGTGCCATGTAGAACAAAGTGCTCATCAGCCTTGGAAGTTTGACTGTCTTGCAGGTACTAGCTCCAGGGGGAGCAAAGGATCCACTTGAATGTTTGTCAAATTTCATTGGAAGAGAACCGTCCATTCAAGCATTTGTAGATAGCATAGCTTTTTCAAGCGTCTCTTAAATCAGCAGATATTTTAATCAGATTCATTCACTTTCCAGCTTCCTGGTAAGAGCTTCACTGTTGTGCATATTCCTTCTAGCCACTGTTTTCAAGAACCTGTCCGGTTTTACAGTCTAAGAGACTAAGACAACCTCCAAGGACGTATTGTACCATGGATGGGGATCTAGTTTCTGCTATGAATGAATGATTTAGCATTCAACACTGTCAAAATTAAGATGCTTACCTAAGCTAATCAATTTTATATTTGTATTTTTACTATCCTGTGTTGAATACCTATTAGAATTTAGAGCATTAGTCCTATACATTGTCCATGTCTAATGAATTACTTCTATAAGCAATGTTTGGTGCATATAATTGACATTTTTTTCCTTCTGATATGAAGAGTCTGAAGGGACCGAGATTATCATAGAGGGTATCATGTTTTTCCAGATTCGACAGCCTCTTTTGCATTTGCCAAGGAGAAAAGGATCCATTTACTTCGATGCAATTTGGTTTTCTTCTTCGATGAGTCACCGATCCTCGTGTAAAGAAGAAATTTTGAGTAGGAGCTACAACAGTTGTACTTTTCTTGAATTCTTGCACTCCCCTTATTAAGTAGTAGAAGTAGGAGTATTATTCTAGTGTGATCAATATGGGTTTGTCATTAGTAGATTCTTCTACTAGTAAGTACCCAATTTTGAGAAAAAATTTCATCCATGTTTCTATGTCAGAATGACCTTGTGTTAATATAATCGTCTCAATCATAGATTGCTATGATACAGAAGTACATGCATCTCATTCCATTCGACAACATATTTTTTTTCACCTCACGCTTTCATAGGGTATCCATCTTTCAACCTGTCAGAATATGTAGAGCATCGTTTTTCATCGAAGTTTCGTTTGGTAGGGCGTAAAACGTTTTTCTGAAAACTGTTTTCCTCTATTTTTAATTTTACTTTGTTTGGTTTGCAAAGGAGTGTTAAAATCATTTTCCCTATGAGTAAAATTGCTCGCCTAATGATGGAAAATAATTTTCCTTTCAAAATAAAGGGAAAGTTGTTTTCCTTTTAAAAGGAAGGAAAATTGTTTTCCTTCATTTTACTTATCTCTTGCACACTCCCTTCACTACCTTCTTACTTTTCTTTTCATTTTCCTTTCGTTTCCTCATTTTTCTTATTACTTTTTTTTTTTCATTTTCCTTTCGTTTCATCATTTTTCTTACATGGAACCAAACAACGGAAACTAATTTTGGAATTGTGTTTTTCGTTGTTCGAAATACTTACTACTCAACTGATGCTTTCATTGTTCTTTGAGCAATTATGATTTAGAACATTAAGCTCACTGTATTTCATCATATTAATTCATTTGAAGCTTGAATCACTATCTTGGTATAAAGTATTGATCGAGTTGCTTAGTTGTGCACCTTTTCTAGAAACATTCACTTTTCCAGAGGTAATTAGTGTGTTTTCTTCAATTCGAAAATATAGTCAAAATTGACTTCGGTGATTGTTGTTGTGACTATTGTCAATATGTGGAGGTGTATGAATTGGAATGTTAGTCATGGAGTACAAGTATTCCTAACTTTCTAAAATCTCTAGTGAACGAAGATGTGAGAAAAGTTAATTAGTTCATGCGAGTGGTATATTTTTGGGCCAAGTTGACAAACTAGGTAGCGAATTGCATTCTCTTTTTCATTTTGTACCGCAAAGGTGTAAATTGGATAATACTAAGGCAAACGAATTACATATCGAGGTGTATGAGTTGAAATGTCAGTCATGGAGAAGAACTCATAATGTGTTTCCTAACTTTCTAAACTCCTCTCGAACAACAATTCGAGAAAGGTTAATTATTACATGCAAGTGATATACTTTTGGGCCAAGTTGACAAATTAGATAGCGAATTGTGTTTTCTTTTCCTCTTTTCCATCTTTCTACAGCAAAATAGATAACAGCGAGTCAAACAATAATGTCTTGTTTAAGATTTTATTTGAAGAGGATTCAAATAAATAAATTCCAACAAACAAAATGGGAACTAAAAAAAATGGTCCATTATTTTTGAAGAACACAACAGTTTTGGAGTAGCTGCTTGTAGTTTTTGTCTATTTTCAGCACATTACACAGATTTTAAGAAGCTCCGTCTTAGATCATGACAAATATTTGACAATATACAATATGCAATGGTTAGATTGTGCAGTACTGTTGTAGTTTAGCAATGTTCTTAAGTTTCTCACTGTGCTTAGTGCCAAATGTTAGGCAAATAGGAACATGCACCAACGGAGGTCAACAAGCAGGGCTGTATTTGGGCATGGGCGAGAGGGGTAGGTGCCCAGGGCCCCAAAACACATAACCCAAATAAGTAAAGGTAAGAGAGAATAAAAAGAAAAAAATAGAAAAAAATGGAAAAGAAAAGATCACTGCAAAATTGCAAATGCTGCCGACAACACCATTATAACAATTATAACACGGTCGTCCATTGTTGTAGTTTGGGTTTATGTGAGTTGCAAAGAGAGAAAGATTGACTACCACCCGCATGTTGAGTTTAGCATCTTCCCACGAAAAATCCACCGCGTTTCCGATCCGGAGACGGCGGTCATTGACGAATGTTTTCACCCCCGTTGAAGCCAGGATTAACTCCAGGTCATTATAGAAACAGATAGTTTTTATTATCAACAGGATTAACTCCAGGTATATTAAAGGAAGTATGCTGATGGCTTATACTTTGATGTTCTTGAGACAGATTCGGCTATATAAGCCGATCATGCATATCTGGGTCTACATAAAACGAAGATCGTATAGCTTCTTGACCCAAAATTTTGCGAATTATAACAACGTCCATTCTTGTATACTCCCACTTGTATTTTCATTTAATATAAAAATTTGATATTTGTATATTGTAGAACTGCATAATGAATCGAAGTAATAAAATAATAAATTTAATTTTACCCCTATTGTTTTTTTTGTTCTGAATATATTTAGATTAGTTCATAATATTTTATTAAAAATAGTGCAAAGCAAATTAATTAAAAAGAACAGACCCGTAATCCATTTTTAATAAAATTTTGATATTATCTAATATAAGTTTCAATTATTTTCTATCACTTTATTTCGGTGTAGGTTAAATTTTTCCGCCTTTAATTTGGTCCTTCTATAATGGATGGTTGTTGCATCTTGTCAATTTTTTTTTGGGTTTTCGATTGACATATTAAATGATCAAGTACTTACCTAGGGCTGGCAATGGGTCGGGTTGGGTCAAGATCAGGTTGGGTTGGTGGGTTGGCGGGTTGAGAATCCCTTGACCCAACCTGACCTGTTAACTTAAACGGGTTGAAATTTACAACCCAACCCACCCTTATGATAAACGGGTCAACCTTCAGGTCGACCCATTTAATTTTTTTTTCGTGTTTTTTCTAGGAAAAAAAATAAAAACAACATAATTTATTTGCAAATAACAGTAGGCAACAAATTAAAATTAATTCATTATATAACCATATGATAATATTGTTCAAAATCAACATAACTTTTGTTCAAAATCAACACAAATGTTCAAAATTAACATCATTACAACTTCGTAAGTAGTTATTTAACCTTAAGTGTAATGATTAAGTAAGAGCAGTAGAGTACTCCAAATTCTTTTAGGGGTTTTTTCTTGTTTTTTCATAAATGGGTTAGGTGGTCAAAATCAGGTTGGAGTTCTCAACCTGACCCAACCCATTTAATTAAACGGGTTGGGTCAGGTCGACCCATTTAATTAAACGGGTTCAAAATTTTGACCCAACCCATTATCAATGGGTTGGGTTCGGGTCGGGTTGGCGAGTTGGGTAATATTTTGCCAGCTCTATACTTACCTCCTTATCTTAACGTCTCTTTCAAAAATTTCGGACAAAAAAATTGTTTATTTTTCAGTTCTGTCTTTCAATCGCAAATTAAAGAAAGGTATTTTCTTGATTTCAGTTGTTTGTTTAAATCGCAAATGGACCGTGTTATTATTCGTAGAATTTTGTCTCAAGAAGCCATAAGATCTTCCTTCTAGGTCGACCCGGATATGCACGATCGACTCATTGGGCCCAATCTCTCTTAATAACAACAAATTTTATGCCATGATCGTGCTTCGTTTGATGTACCAGGACTTGATTCCCATTATAACAAAACATGGCCGTATTTGGGCATGGGCGAGAGGGGCAGGTGCCCAGGGCCCAAAACACATAACCCAAATAAGTATAGGTAAGAGAGAATAAAAGGAAAAATAGAAAAAAATGGAAAAGAAAAGATCACTGCAAAACTGCAAATGCTGCCGACAACACCATTCTAACAATTATAACACGGTCGTCCATTGTTGTAGTTTGGGTTTATGTGAGTGGCAGAAAGAGAAAGATTGACTACCACCCGCATGTTGAGTTTAGCATCTTCCCACGAAAAATCCACCGCGTCTCCGATCCGGAGACGGCGGTCATTGACGAATGTTTTCCACCTCCGTCGAAGCCACCTCCTAACCCCTGTCGTTCGTGGCCGGATTACATACGACATCAGATAGTTTTTATTATAAACAGGATCAACTCCAGGTATAGTATGCTGATGGCTTATACTTTGATGTTCTTGAGAAAGATTCGGCCATATTAGCCGATCATGCATATCTGGGTCTACATAAAACGAAGATCGTATAGCTTCTTGACCCAAAATTTTGCGAATTGTAAAAACGTTCATTCTTGTATACTCCCACTTGTATTTTCATTTAATATAAAATTTTGATATTCGTATATTGTAGAACTGCATAATGAATCGAAGTAATAAAATGATAAATTTAATTTTACCGCTATTGTTTTTTTTGTTCTGAATATGTTTAGATTAGTTCATAATATTTTATTAAAAATAGTGCAAAGCAAATTGATTAAAAAGAACAGACCCTTAATCCATTTTTAATAAAATTTTGATATTATCTAATATAAGTTGCAATTATTTTCTATCACTTTATTTCGGTGTAGGTTAAATTTTTCCGCCTTTAATTTGGTCCTTATATAATGGATGGTTGTTGCATCTTGTCAATTTCTTTTTTTGGGTTTTCGATTGACATATTAAATGATCAAGTACTTATCTCCTTATCTTAACGTCTCTTTCAAAAATTCCGGACCAAAAAATTGTTTATTTTTCGGTCTAGACCGAAAAATAAAACATTCAAAAAACTTGGACTCAATCAGGACCCTAATATGTAGGCTTGCCCTTGAGCCTCCAAAATCTCAGAAACGGGGCTGTAAGAAAAACTACTTGATTTCCTATGTCATCCGGCCACGTCTACTAATAGCGTGTAGACGGTAGCTTCGGGTGGGTTGGAAAGTTTTCGTCAATGACCGCGGTCTCCGGATAGGAGACACAATCGACTTTTCATGGGAAAATGGGAAAGCTAAACATGCGGGTGGTATCAAACGACGTTGCCGAACCGTCTAGTTGGACTCAATCATGGCCCTAATACGTAGGCTTGTCCTTGAGCCTCCAAAATCTCAGAAACGGGGATGTCAACAACTAATAAAATAGTTTAATTGATAATAAATGAGTTGTGTTTGTATTAAAATTTTCAATGCAAAACTGTAACCTATTTATCTCTGTAAGAATCATCATCTTAGGGCAATTAGAATGACAAACTAGCTGATATTAGATGCTGATATTAGCTTATAAGTCTTTAGGAAACATGCAAGGTAATAGCTTTTGAATAAGAAGTCATCATATATCTCAATGTAACATTTTAGACTATAAAAAATTTTAAATGAGAAAATAAAACTTATTAAAAGGGTACGAAAGTTAAAATAAATCATCGTATACGTACCATTTTAGGGCTTGTTCTCTTCGGCAAAAAACGGCTGAACTGAACTGAATTGAACTGAACTGAACTGAATTGAACTGAACTGAATTGAACTGAACTGAATTGAACTGAACTGAACTGAACTGAACTGAATTGAACTGAAATGAATAGTGATATGTGAGAGTAAAAGTATTGTCAAGAGCTGAACTGAACTGAACTGGTCTGAACTGAACTGAACTGATCTGAACTGAACTGAATTGAACTGAACTGAATTGAACTGAATTGAACTGAACTGAACTGAAAATAAGCTGGGGAGAACAGGCCCTTAGAGTGTTAGATTATTAGAATATACAATTGTCAGTAGATATTATGGTTTGTCTTATTCTTAGGGCATGTTCTCCCCAGCTTATTTTCAGTTCAGTTCAATTCAGTTCAGTTCAGCTCTAATCAGTTCAGTTCAGTTCAGTTCAGTTCAGCTCTAATCAGTCCAATTCAGCTCTAATCAGTTCAGTTCAGTTCAGTTCAGCTCTAATCAGTTCAGTTCAGATCAGTTCAGTTCAGCTCCATTCTTTTATAACCATTTTGTTAAATATTATTATTATTATGTTGGTATAATTTATTTTACTAATTACTCTTATTTTTTTTTATTATCATTATTATTATTATTATTATTTAAATATATATCATTACTATTAAGTATTATTATTATTATTATTATTATTATTATTATTATTATTATTATTATTATTATTATTGCTTCTATATATTATTTTGTTTATTATAGCTTTACTCATTATTATTACTATTATTATTAGGTCAAAGCACAAATAAACCCACTTTTTTTAGCCCATAAACCAATCAAATCGCGTCAAGACGGTTTATGATGTAATTTTTACGGTCCAACCCAATCATTATTTTTATTACTAAATATTTTTATATTATTAAATCTAATTATTAAAATAGTAATATTAATTTACTTCTTAGATATTATTGTTATTATATATCATCATCAAGTATTAATATATTAATACAAATAATATAAAATAATTATTATTAATTATCATTATTATCATTAATTATTATTATTATTATTATTATTAATTTATGATTATTAATATTATTTATTAATAACTATCATTTAAAAATATCCAAAATACTATTATTATTATTACTTATCATTATAATAATTATTTAATATTTATATTATTATTGTTTAAAATATTATTTATATATTTATTACATTCAGTTTATTTCAATTTAATTTAATTTAATTAATTCAATTCCATTCAATTCAATTCAGTTCAGTTCAGTTCAGCTCTGATAAGTTCAGTTCAGTTCAGTTCAGCTCCAATAAGTTCATTTCAGTTCAGTTCAGCTGTTTTATGCCGAAGAGAACAGGCCCTTAGTCTTTTGTAAAGATAAAAAAAAAGCATTATGGCCTCCTTTTAATAGTTTATATAAAGGAGTAGAATTAATTGTTTTTTTTCTAGTTAGTTTAATAAGCCTCTCCATTGTTGAGCGTGCATCCTATCACTAGAGTGTATAATACATAACATGAGTGTTACTCATATACATGGAATTTATACGTCGTCTGCATATAATTATATGCTCATGCCACCAAAATGTTAGATGTATCTAACCTCTGGCAATTATAGATTTAGGTGAAAATCATTTGTTGAGTCATATACAAAAGAATTAAGTTGTGATTTATGCTTAATTAGTGCGAAACAAATCAACAATGAGATATTAATTACTTTGAAATCAATAAAGAGAGGCAAAAGACACAAGAATTTACGTTATTCGGTCAATGTGAGTTATTGTACCTAATCTACAAGGGATTTTAAGAGCTTTTTATTAATCTTCAGTGGAGGAAAAAGATTATGATAGAGGGAGAAAAAGAAGTAAAGAGACAAGAGTCATATCTTATGCTAGCGATATGAATCTTAGGGTTCTACTGTTATAAGAAACCTTTATATGAAGCATATAAATCCGACCTTACAAATGTTTGGAACAAAACAAGTTAAAAACGAGCTCCACGAAAAGAAGAGAGGGGAGCGCCCTATGAGACACTATTCACGCTCGCCACTGGTACTATTCACCCAACCACTCAACAAAACTTGAATATCAACTCTAGAACTCCTTCAAGAAGCCGACCATCCAATCCACCCGAACCTTATTAAACTAGCCCAACCGGCCATCTATTCTTCTCTTCTAATCCGCACTATCAATGCACAACTTACAATTTCAAACCCAAACTTTCTTGCTAACAATCAATCCCAAATTGGCTTTCAAGTGTTTGGAGATGTTTTGGCTCTTCCTTGTTGGGCTATTGCAAAGTTCTATTTCATTGACCACATCTGACTTAACCCATGTAAACTCAGTCATCCACACCATGATTGGAAATCGTCAACCCAAGTATTGGATGTAGTCAAAATTTCCAAGGGAAGACAACATCAAATACTACATTGTAGAATTCTACAAACAAGTGCATAAAACAACAAAATAAAATTCTACAAACAAAAGCATAAAACCAAGCTCTTGCCTCTTGGGGTGATCAGGCATATATTGTACACAAAATTCTCTCTCATCCTTCAACTTTATGTAATTTTTGATCTAAAATCTCCTAGTTAAAAAAAAAAAAAAAAAACAGGCCCCCATATATTTGATTTGAAATTTCATCTGGGTTTTATTTTTTCTTTTGTGGGTACTTTTTATTTTCTTTCTTTGTCAATTATTAATTTCCCTTTATTGGAACTCACCCTACATATTACACAAGCATGTGCCAATTGGGTCATTTTGTTTTTCTGAAAAATTTCACCTTTTCTTTATGTTATATTTGAAGTACTCTTGTACCATACCATATCATAAAATAACAATTTTGATTGTGAAAATTTAAAAAATCAATCTTTTTATTATTTAAAGTAGGAAGAAGAACAGGAAGTAGAAGAAAAAGTAACCCTTATTTTTTAGATTTTATAAAATATTTTAAGCAGTGTCATTTTCTCATCGCTTATTCATAGTGGATTTACACGTCCTGGGTTTCTTTTTCCTCTTTGTTTTTGAATTAGGTCCCCCCAAAAGATTGAATCTTTGCTGCTCTTTGTTCTTGTGAAACCCAAAAAAAAAAAGTGAAGAATTTTGATTTTTGAGGGCACAATTTTTTTCTGGGCAAAATCACAAAAGCAAGTTCAAGAAATGAAGCACTAGGGTTTTGGTGAATGGTGAGTTTTCTGGGTACTTCTGAAATAGATTTTGGCTACAAATTGTGAAGGTAATTTTCTTTCTCATGTCATAAGGGGGTTATTTTACCCCCCTTATTTTAAGGTATAATTATACAGTTGAAAGAAGAGATTTTGCATGTTATTGGGTGCTATTTGAGCTTGGATTGGCATCTGGGTGAGTATAATATTTTGGTGTTAAGTGTTAATCAAAATGGTAATTTTGTTTAGATGTGGAATTAGTCATATGGGTTTTGTTTGATTGACTGATTTTGATGAGTAAACTTGGTTTTGAGTGGGAGAAAGGACTGTATAGTTACTTTTTGCTGTAATTCTAACTAGTGTTTGGTGGAATTGGCTAGTTTTAGAGTTTGGTTGTTTTTTGTTATTGATTAGCTTCCAAGAGGTTGGAATCTACTATTTTGTGCTTAAGTGAGCAATGTTTAAGCAAATACTTAGTAAGATTCCCCGGAAATCCTCAAAATCGTCCGAAAATCGAGAACATAAAAGTGTTTCTGGTGCTGGTTCAAATGCATCCAGCAGTGTCAGGAAGAGTGATGTAGGGTCTAACAAGTCTAGTAATCAGCACAATCTGGGTGCTAATGGAGCTTCAAGTGCAGGGCAGAATCAAGGGAAGAAGGTATCTAGAACTGTGGATTCAATGATGAATGGGCTTATGTTGTCTTCTTATGAAGCATTGCCAAGTTTTAGGGATGTTCCAAGCTCAGAGAAGCAGAGTTTGTTTATCAGAAAGTTACACATGTGCTGTGTTCTGTTTGATTTCCATGATCCAACAAAGAATCTGAGAGAAAAGGAGGTAAAGAGACAGACATTGTTAGAACTGGTAGATTATATCTCTTCGGCGAATGGGAAGTTTTCAGAAAATGTAATGCAGGATATCATAAAGATGGTCTCTGTGAACTTGTTTAGGTCTCTTGCCACTCAGCCAAGAGAGAACAAAGTTATAGAGGCTTTTGATGTTGAAGATGAGGAGCCGTTAATGGATGCATCATGGCCTCATTTGCAGATAGTGTATGAGTTCTTGTTGAGATTTGTGGCATCTCCTGAGACTGATGCTAAATTAGCCAAGAGGTATGTTGATCATTCCTTTGTGTTGAAGTTGTTAGATCTATTTGATTCTGAAGATCCTCGGGAAAGAGAATATCTGAAGACAATTCTTCATCGCATATATGGAAAGTTTATGGTACACCGCCCATATATCAGGAAGGCAATTAACAATATATTTTATCAGTTTATGTTTGAGACTGAGAAACACAATGGGATTGCTGAACTTCTGGAGATACTTGGTAGCATCATTAACGGTTTTGCTCTGCCATTGAAAGAGGAGCACAAGCTCTTTCTTGTTAGGGCACTAATACCTCTCCATAAACCGAGGTGCTTGCCTATGTATCACCAACAATTATCTTACTGCATTACGCAGTTTGTTGAGAAAGATTGCAAGCTTGCTGATTCTGTAATTAGAGGTCTATTGAAGTATTGGCCAATCACCAATAGTTCAAAAGAAGTGATGTTCTTGAGTGAGTTGGAAGAAGTCTTGGAAGCAACGCAACTGCCAGAATTCCAACGATGTGTGGTGCCTTTGTTTCGTCAAATTGCCCGCTGCTTGAACAGTTCGCATTTCCAGGTATTGAGTCTTGTTTCTCTGTCTTATCTCCTCACATCTCAATCACTGTTTAACTAAGTGATCATATAGTTTATTTTTTTAAACATTTGCTTAGGTGTGTCATAAAGTAGTTTGACTGTCAATAATATGGTTCTGATCTTAGAATTCTGTTTAATTTTGATTGCAAAATATGTGCCAGTTGCAGATTAAGGGTTTAACAGTGACATTCTTTCTGTTATCATAGAGGTGAAGCTATGAGATCAAACTCACCCTCCCACCTCTGGTTCTCTAGTTAGAGTCTCTTACAGAGGCGTTGTAGTAATAGTGACATTAGTGGATTTTGATTTGAATTGTATATTCTTGCATCTTAATCTTTGCATTTGTTGATACCAGGTTGCTTGTGGATTAACCATATAGTCGATACCACATTGTCGGTATCCTATTTTTATACCACAATTGACATATCCTATAAATGAAAATAGTTCTCAAGATTAAAATTTGACATCATAAGTGTGACAGGAAGAAAAAAATATAAAGGGATGTTCCGTTAGTTATAGACCTATTTGTTGTTGTCTTATTTATCACAAGTTTCCTGTACTCATCTTCTGATATGATGGAGGACTGCATGTCACAATGGGTCTCTTCATTCAAGACAAATAGTTAAAAGTTGAATTGAGGTGATATAGCTTGCGTCTATTTTTTAGGATAAGGTTGTATGAATTATTTAGAGACATTGGGGGTAAGGTTGCATAAGTTCTTTAGAGTGTAGTTGTAATCGAGAATGAAACTTGGTGACTTTTCTGAAGGCTTTAGTTTTGTATGCTTGAGTATTTGTGTTGATGTTTTCTTCTTGGTTTGTGCTTTTAACTCTCTTAGATTTCCTGAAGTTTCTCGGACTTTACGTTGGTTTGCTTTGAGGGATGTAAGTGCTATTCTTAATATTGTGGCTTTTTAAATTGTAATTTTAAGGTGGGTATGTGGTAGCTGACATAGTTGGATTTGCTTAGGGAAGAGATGAAATTTCTCCCATAAGATGCTTGCTAATGTGTTTGATTGACATTGCTGTTGAGGATCAAATGCTCTATCTCGAGGACCATGTGAGCATTAAAATTGGTCTAATTTGTTCCATGGGCGGGTTATGATGGTAATATGGTATCGTTAGGCCCACTCTTTGAAGAGAAAACTTCATTCTTGATGGATTCTGTAGAATCACTGCTCAAACTCTAATCGCCAACACTAAATAGCTTAATCATAGGACAATGACCAACTTAATATCGCCCTGTACTAATTATGGGTACTGGTCAAGCTCTGAAATCTGCCTCAGATAGTTTATTTACAGAACAATGGGCCCTGATATGAGTTAGGTAGAACAGTCAAGGGGTGTCTTTGGTTGCTGATATATCTAATTGATAATTTTTGATTGCTCTCTCTCTGGAGGAATTGTTTCTGTGCTTATATCTGCTTTCAAAAGCTTTGCTGCTTAGCTGAATATAAGGTTTTGAATGAATAAGTATTGCTGCTTTGGCAATTGGTGATATTATGATGTTTCTTATATAAATAAGACATTTCCACTCTGATCTCCCAAAGGAGATCGACATTGGCAGCTATTCTTTGGGAATATTCCAATTGAAGAAGAGAAATTTCGAAGAAATATAGCTAATTGTTGAAGGTTTTTAGAGAGTTTTTGGGGAGCAAGGAAGATATATATTTCATTAGTCGTGCTTGATACATCCCATTCTCTGGCTATATATAACCATCAGCTAATTTCCCTTCTAAGGCAATTGCGTAATTACTTAGTACTCTGGAAATAGATATTTCTAGATGTACTTAAGCTTCCATTCACCCCCCTTGAAATATTCCTTCTAACGATATGCAGAGAGAATGTCAAAAGGTAGTTATGCCAGGTGCTGCCTTGAATTCTGACAGGAAAATTCTTACTTATGGATTTACTGAAGAGGATGGTCTTCTGATATTTTTTCTCTAGTAATTAAGGTTGATTGGCTACATCAGTATGCATTGTCTCTGGGAGTATCCTTACTTTTAGTTTTGAGATTGATTTCCTATTGTGTTTGTGATTATTTGGTTTAACTGATGTGTCAATGGCTCGGAGAAGGATGAAAAGAAGCTCAAATTAAGTGCTGTAGCTAGTATCTTGGCTAGGGTGTTGATTGGATGGAGTCTTGTCCAAAATATTTTGGACTCGGATATTTGATTTGAGATCTAGTTTGAACTTTTTACAAGCCTAGTTCAGTCCAAGCCGAACAAAATTCTTGAGACCAAATCCAACCCAGTCTTGTCCAAATTGAGAATTTTATTTTTCTGTCTAGAGCCAATAGAACCTTTTTGTTTATCAAAAGAATTTAAAACCGTTTTGGCCCAATAATTTTTTAAAAGAAATAACGTAGGTGGTAAAAACTAATTACATCATTATGTAAATTATAAGTACCACAAATTTATATTAATAACATCTTAATCTTATTGTTTTCTATGATGCTTCAGTTATGGAGCATATATATACAGATGCACAACTCTTTTAAAATAGTCTTTTGGACTTAGGACTGGACTTTGGACTCCAAAAGGCTGATTCCAATTCCAGTATGAAATATTTTGGCCATGAAAAATTTGAGTCCAAATCCAGCCCAAATCTTTTTCACTACAATCTAACCTGACAAGTTTGATTTGGATTCTAGACTTTTCCAGTCCACTTAGACCTCTACAGGTAGTGAATTTGTAAGAAACTTCGATGACAAACATAGTTTTCTCTATATTCCTGGAGTCTATTTCCTGCGGCTGTTATATTGAAGAGAGATAAATGCTTCATGTTTATAACTTTATTATTTTTGAGGATCTCTTGGTCTTTGTATGTTCATGGACCTCCTTTCTACGTATATGCCCCTTTGGCGTCGTAATAATGGATCTAGTACTTGCTAGTTATCAATTAG
Organism: Beta vulgaris subsp. vulgaris; assembly: GCF_026745355.1. Lineage (NCBI taxonomy): Eukaryota > Viridiplantae > Streptophyta > Magnoliopsida > Caryophyllales > Amaranthaceae > Beta > Beta vulgaris. Next base: position 67,541,638 of record NC_079207.1, read on the forward strand.
ATACTTATATGGCCTTTTTTAGTGCTGGACATGGAAACCAAGAAACACCGAGTATGAGTGATGATAGTGTTCATTTTGTGAAGGTTCCTGTTTTGGTGGTCATATATGATGATGACCTTTTTTAATAGTTCTTAAATTTCACCACTTCCGAAGGGATGACGGTCTCCATATTTTCAGAGATTCTGGACAAAACCTTCTGTCTCATTATTTTTATGTAGCTTTGAGTATTCAGCCTCCATGTTTAGTTTTTCCGTGTTGTGCTTGCAATTCTTTTAGTTGGAACGTTCTTGTGTTCAAGACCGCTGATAAGTTGTGGAGGTTGAAGTTTTCTCTAGGAATCTCTAATATCCCTGTCTGACGATCCATTCCATATTGCATTACTAATTTAGTATCTCTAGTAAAGAGGTTTTTGGGAGGTGGGGATTCAGATGTATTGTTTCCTGAACAACTCCTTCACAATACTATCTGCAAAGACACCTGGGGTCGGTTGGTGCTTAGGCTGGAAGTGTAATTGGAAGTTGAAATATCTTTTATATGAATCACTTTATAAGGTTATCTATCATTCTTGTGGTGACTAGCTGTGTCACTTGGCTGGTCTTTGCCTCTTTGGAGTTGGTTCCTTTTTTCCCCGGGGGTGGGGGATGCTGTGATTTGGAAGGGGATGTTGGTATATGTTTCTCAAACTCTTCATCTTGATCACCTCAAATTCCTGTGTCGGATCCTTGTCACTTCCATACTTCATTTTGGACCAAAATTATGAAGATTTTTCTTAAAGTTGACTAGTTGGATGGTGTGCTTTGGAAGGGGGTGTTGGAATATGTTACTCACACTCTTCATTTTACCTTAAATATCCGTTTCGGATCTTGGATACTTTGAAACTACATTTTGGCAAAAATCCTGGGGAATATTTCATTAGATTGACTAGTTGGATACTTGGACAGATACTCATGTCCGACACACATACCTGAGTTTGAGTAAAATAGGTCAGAATAGATGGGCGGTTTTGTGGAACAACGAAGCATAATGGTCATTGTTTTCAGTTCTTTCAAGGCAGCTTTGCTTGTTGGGAATAGTATTAAAGGATAATATCACTTTGATGTGCTTGATGAAGGGCCACTTGGACATGTAATCGGGTGCGTTCCCTTCACCTCAAATAAAATAAGTTTCAGGATAAGTTACAATAAGTTCGAATGAATTTAGTTCAGAAAAGGTTAGCAAAATTCAGGTGAAGAGAATGCACCCTACACTAAATTAAGTTTCTTATTTTAAAAAAGAGTAATCCAGTGCTTGCCATGTTATTGATATCTGTATGGGGAACTCAAATGTAAGAAGCATGGTTTTCCTTCAATATTTAGTTGTACATCATATTGTTAGATTTAATTGTCTGCATTCCACGAGGATAAGCCTTTGATTCCCTTTTCTTTTCTGTAATTGTTATTCAGGTTGCAGAGAGATCTTTGTTCCTCTGGAACAATGATCACATTGAAAATTTGATCAAACAAAACTGCAAAGTTATTCTACCTATTGTCTTCCCTGCATTGGAGAAGAATGCAAGAAATCACTGGAACCAGGCCGTTCACAGCCTGACTCTCAACGTGCGTAAGATTTTCTCCGATCTCGATCCCGAGCTTTTCGAGGAGTGTTTACTCAAGTTCCAGGAAGATGAATCTAAGGAAGATGAAGTACGAGCAAAACGTGAAGCAACTTGGAAAAGATTAGAAGAAATTGCTGCTGAAAAAGCAAAAACTGCTGAACCTGTGCTTGTCCCCCTCATTTTACCAGCTCGTACCACTTCCGGTCTTTAAGCTAAAGATCGATCTTTGTCATAATTTGGGTGGGCGCCCCGGATTTTTTTGGACGCGTATTTCATTAACTGATGATGATAACAGAGTTCTGGAGGTGGAGTTTCTTGGGTGTTCATTGATTTCCTTTGTTAGTACCCTCCTTTATTCCTGGCCAAAAGTCAGAGAGGAAACAAAGAAAACACGTTAGCCAATGTTTGTAGTCTATGTTCTTATTTCTAAAACTATGTAGTTAGATTTACCTAGGGTTTAAAGTATGGGTAGATATATTAATTCAAAAGATTAAGGGAATGCATAAGATTTAGAATTTTCTGCAATTTGCAGCAGTTGGAACTTTGTACAGTTGTGATATTCCTGGTTTGGATTTATATAATTATGGCTAGTTTGAAAGTTGGTTTGTTTGATAGTATTCAAATTAACCAAACATTCCTTAATTAACTACTTTACTGTCAAAAATTGCTTTCCAGAAGAGCTAATTTAAGGTGCACTACTTTTTCTCAGACATACTAATGACCCATTGGAGTAGGCTAGCCTGAAAGTGTAGCAACTCTATAATTGTGATGGACCCATAATTTTTAGGAAAGGGTAATTAAGCAAATGTTATGCACCTTTTTAAAAATTGAATATGTACCTTTTCTTGTATATGAGGGGTAGCATGAAGAGAAACTGCTGACTAATGGGTTTTTTGGCAATTGACTCCTGGTTGTTCTATTTGGCTGGTTCGACCGATTATTTTTATTTATATTGGCAGTTTGATTATTGACAATTTATAAAAGTATCTGGTAAATTAGTTCTCAGTGTTGGTTGTGTTAGTGCGGAACGAATACAATAGAAAAAGCTTCTGAAATTGGCTTTTTGGCTGAAAAGCAAAAAATCATATCAAACATTTATTGGTTGTTTGATCATATTAAAACGCCAAAAGCCAATAAAAAAGTCATTGAAGTACCATTTACCAAACGTCTTCTATCTATGAGATGGAATTTGCAAATCAAATGACAATGTGCAATTAAAATGCCACTAATATACAATTGTGTAGAAGTCACACTATAGTCTTGATCTTCTTAAAATTTAATCAAATTACTTTTATTTTTATATATATAGAGAGTTTTGCACTTTGGTTATTATCTATATGATCCAAGATTTGAAATATATCTTGTTTCATTGACCTTAGAGAAATTGGTCAAGATTCCATGAGTAATAAGTAAGATCGTAATCATATATACTTGTTAGAAAATAAACGGACAACAAAAGATTGGACCTATAACTAAAATATATTGATTTCATAAAGTCACACACTATAATATTTAATTGAAGAATATCCTGGAAAACCGCACCCTGAGGAGCAACAAGTGAGCTTTGGAGCTTTCGTACAATATGAAATTCATGCTACAAAGGTTGTATTTCTAATCCTTATCAATTGATTATTCGATCCTATCATAGATGTAGGAAGTAATTTTATACCATTTCGCTATCGATGTATTTTTTTTAAAAAAATTGGTAAGAAGAATTCCTCTGGACTATCTTCGCACAGGACCCTCACACAAAGGCTCATTACAAGTTAGACACCCCCTGCCCCTTTAAATCTCAAGCATATATATCATACAAACGTCTATATAATGAGCACCGTACATACGATGAATATCAAGCGTATGCACCATCTACACGTTGTGTACATTAATACATTATCATCACTTTTTTTTTGTGTGCTTCGAAAAATATAGAGCAGATAAAAAGAGAGAGAAAGAGGATTTGGAATTTAGGATTAGAGTAATGTTTAATCCACAAGCGAGTCCATATCTGAGGGGTTGCTCTGGTCAGCATATTGTGTCTTTCTCTTTCTCTCTCTTCTCTATTTCTCCTCTGAAAAAACCCCAACTTCACAAACTTCAAATTTAACCCCTTTTTTTTCTTTTCTGCTGGATCACTTTACTTCTTGTTTTGCTTCAGTAAGCTGCTTCAAATTCCCCATTTCTTTATTTGATTTTCACCCCAAAAAAAACATATCTTTATTCAATGTTCTATCTAAAATTCAACTCATTTTTTTTTTCTGTCTTTCTATATTTTTCTGGGTAATTCTTTTTCCCATTTACTTTTCCTAAATTTCTGACAAAAATGCTGTTTTGATGTTTCAGATCATACCCAGATCTTTTCAGTTACTTCACCAGTGGTTTTAATTGGACTATTAAGGAGGTAAATTTTTCAATTTGTCATTCCCCATTTGGTTATTTTTGTTGAAAGGTCACTTTTTGGGCCCTTTTTTTTTTGGGTGTTGTTAGGTGATGAATCTGGATTTTCCCTCTTTGTTGAAAGGGGGATTTTAATTTTTTCTGGGTGTTTAATTAGAAGTCAAAAGCTTGTAAATTTATATTGATATTATTGGTAGGTTGAGAAAAATGTCAGCTATTGGTGGTGAAATATTGCTATTGGTGTTATAGTTAATTTGTTTCCTTCTGATCTAGGTTTTTGTACAGTGTTTGTACTTTTGAAATTTTGTATTTTGTTTTTCTGATCCAGGTTTCTATATTGTTAATTTTTTTTTTTTTTTGGGTTTTTGTAGAATCTAATATTGTATTTTTGTTGATTTGGGACTATAAAAAGGTCATTGTTAGAGGGTGTTTGTTGCTGTTCATCAGTGCTAGGGAAGCTCTGTCAAATTCTGTACAGATGAGAATTTCTGGAATTGGGCTTTTCTTGTTTGATTGAACTATATAAGGTTGTTGATTTGGTGTTGGTGATGATATTTAATTCTGTTCTTTGGAGGAGGTTGTTTTTGGATACCCTTTAAGGTTGAAGAGGAATACTCTCATACATATTGTTAATTGTAAAGAATAAAGATATGATTAAGCAGATTTTGGGTAGGCTTCCAAAGAAGCCATCTAAGTCGGCTGACGCCCGCGATGGTCTCTCTTCAAGTGTTTTATCTGGTACCAAGACTAGTGATTCAGGTGGCCATAAATCAGGAAATGGAAAAGATGTGCCTCACCAAGGTGTCCATCCACCTTCAAATTCGGATTTGAGTCATGGAAATAAATTATCTCAGGCAGAGGATTCAAATGCAAATGACGGCTTTGTTACCAATCCATTTGAGGCATTGCCTAGTTTTAGGGATATTCCAATCTCTGAGAAGCAGAACTTGTTTATAAAAAAGCTTCATTTGTGCTGTCATGTTTTTGATTTCACTGACCCCACAAAGAATCTGAAAGAAAAGGAGATCAAGAGACAGACATTACTTGAGCTCGTCGATTATATTAGCTTAGCTAATGGTAGATTTTTGGAAAATGCCACGCAAGAAGTTATTAAGATGGTGGCCACAAACTTGTTCAGAGCACCTGCTGCTCAGCCGCGTGAAAATAAGACTGTAGAGGGTCATGATATGGAAGAGGAAGAGCCTTCAATGGATCCTGCATGGCCTCACTTGCAGATTGTATATGAGCTCTTCTTAAGGTTTATAGCATCACCTGAGACGGAGACAAAGCTGGCCAAGAGGTATATTGATCACGGTTTTATTCTGAGGTTGTTAGATCTTTTCGATTCAGAAGATCCAAGAGAGAGAGAGTATTTGAAAACAATACTTCATCGGATCTATGGCAAGTTTATGGTGCATCGCCCATTTATTAGAAAATCAATAAACAACATTTTTTTTCGTTTCGTCTTTGAAACAGAGAAGTTTAATGGTATTGCTGAGCTTTTGGAAGTTTTGGGCAGTATCATCAATGGGTTTGCTTTACCTCTTAAGGAGGAGCACAAATTATTCCTTGTCCGTGTCCTCATTCCCCTCCACAAACCAAAGTGCTTGCCTATGTACCATCAACAATTATCTTATTGCATCACTCAGTTCGTGGAGAAAGACAGTAAGCTTGCAGATACTTTAATTAGGGGTCTATTGAAGTACTGGCCAATCACAAACAGTTCTAAGGAAGTTATGTTCCTCAGTGAGCTGGAGGAGGTTTTGGAAGCAACCCAGCTGCCTGAATTCCAGCGTTGTATGGTGCCACTATTTCGGCGTATTGCTCGTTGCTTGAGCAGCTCCCACTTTCAGGTAATTGCTATTACTCAATATTAATCTTATCACCAATCCCACTCAGTTGCAATTTTTATCTGTGGGTAATGATTGTTCGTGAGTGGCATGCACATTCTACCTTGTTCATTCTATACTTTTGAGGTCTTTAGAAAGTTTAAAGATAGGTGGTCTTCCAAATCATCTCCCTCCCCCACCCCGCCAAATTTAAAGGAGGAAAGCGGGGATGATTTCTGATGCTTCTAAGTAGGATGATAATAGGAGGTTGGGAGGTAGAGATATGGAATAAGATGTTTTCCTTTCATAGATCTGTTTAAACAATCAAATGTCAAAGTACCATTATCTATATATTGTTCTTTAGTTGTGATGCATCTGTCACAGAGACTCTTATGTGGCTGTGGAACATTGATCCAAATTTTTAACTATAAGCATTATTTATATTACTGTCGTGTTTCCATAATCATAATCTCCTTTGCCCGGAAGAAAAACAATGAAAAACTTTTGGGGCTAGTACTTTCTAGTCAGTGGCATCTCAATATTTCCTCTAGACTAATTGTCAATAATGTAGAAGTGACTCTTGTGACTGGACATTGCCCAAGAACATGTTAAAGCTATTTAATCAGAGTTGCATGTGACACGGGATCATCCTAATATCTGATATCCTCCTAGTGGTGTGAGTTTTGCCTCTTTCAATCTATCTTTTTGATCAAATATGTGTTGTTTTGGTAGGTGGCAGAGCGGGCTTTGTATTTATGGAGTAACGATCATGTAGAAAACTTGATTAAGCAAAATCGCAAAGCTATACTTCCTATCATCTTCCCTGCGCTGGAGAGAAATTGTAGGACCCACTGGAATCAGGCTGTCCAGAGCTTGACCCAGAATGTGCGGAAGATATTCTCGGACGTGGACCCTGAGCTATTCGAGGAGTGCCTACGGAAGTTTGAGGAAGATGAAGCTAAGGAGAAAGAACGAAAAGAAAAACAAGAAGCTATATGGAAGCGCTTAGAAGAGATCATTATAACCCAATCTCAAACTACTGAAATGCCTTTAGCTCCTCAAAACACAGCTGTTCAAAGTCAAACAGTTGCAAGCTAGTGTATAGGACATGCTGGCTTGTAGTTCAATTATTGGTGATTCAGGGTATTTTGGTTGATATGATGATTTCCTGCCAAAAAATGCTGGATCACTGCCAGTTCCCTCCTTCCAATTTTTCTGGTGTGGGGATTGTGAGGGCCGATTTCCCCAGTTGCTCTGCTGAAAGATGCTATATGAGTTAACAGCTATCCGGGACCAAAAGTGTAATGGAGATATATCAAGTTGCAGACTTTTCTGATGGTCTGGTTGACTGATTGTTGCCATGGTATACACAGAGGAGCTACGAATTCCAGGTACTTTGCTTTGTGGGGGGTTTGTATTAGCTATTATTAAATTGTGCTAGTTGAGGTTACTCCACCTCCCTAGTGTATGCAGTATACATATGTGTATGTTCTTGACAATTTTTAGGAGGATCCCATCATTTGGTATGATTTTCAGCTTATATGTGTAATTTTGAGAACTTGCAAATTGTTTTTGTTTATTAGAAAACTTTCTTAGACTTTCATAGAATATATTTGCTCACTTCAGCCTTTGACTCAGATTTTAAGTGTGTATAATTTCACAAGGGACATTAGATAGTGGTATACAGAAGTTGCACGTGCTAAACATGTTTGCACAAACAAATCCCTCTAGGCCCCTCGTCAGTGTTATGTTGAGCTTTCTCCTTCAACTTTTCTACTCGTTTGGGTCTTGAAAGTATGGAAACCTGCTGATTGCTAGAAAGACCGACTTTTCTTCCGTCTTTCTACTCCATGGGTTTGTCTTGATTCTCCCTTTGAGAGGGAAGAGTAGTAGCGAAACAGAAGATTCCTTTTAAGATCTGTTGTTTCTTGTCCCAAAGAGAGCAAAAGAGGGGGAGGGGGTTGCAGCGAGAACGAGTTTGTTATTCTTCTATTATAATTAGTACCTAATATTGTGAACGGAGCTAGTCAATGGTACCCAATATCTAATGTTCAATATATTATTCATATATACATTTATGTGTTGCTTGACTGTCCTTTAGAATTTCATTGGTCGTATGGTTGAACATAACAGGTGATACTTTTGAGGAAATTTTGTTTCCCATGTATTTTCAACTCCTACGGAGTCATTCAAGTTGTTTGGTTGATCATGGGAAGTAAGATTTCCCGCAGCTAGTTCCACTACCTAGGTTGGACTAGGTAAGTAATTTCCTCCATTTGTGGGAAGTAGTTATCTTGTTGAAGTTGCGCTTCCTGTATTTTCTTGTCAATCCACAGCTCCACAGTTTTTCATTCTCCTGAAACATCTACTTTCCATGCTTTTAGTATAAGTTAATCAAAGAAGCACAGTATAGTATATAACTACCTAAAGTTGTATTGCTTATGCTGCTGTAAACACCTGCTAGATGCGAGAGCCTCTATCTTAGGTTGATGATGTGATTTAAGCCCATTAGTTTGCTGTCATCACCCCCCCCCCCTCGAAAAAAAAAAATCTCCCCGGTCTTAAAGGCCAAGAGTGCAGCCTCAAGAAGCTTAGCAATTGTTGAAGTGCAGTCTTGAAAACCTCATGAGCTAAGTTAGCAAATGTATTGGCTTCGACGAGATTGTTGATACTTAAAATTTGCATCCTTTTTATCATGACTTGGTTAGTGACACTTTGACATTGATTGTTTACTTGGTAGACTTTTGGACTCATTTGAGCAGTAGTTATATTATTGGATAAGTACTGGTTTGTGGTCAGGACTTTTCTAGTATGATATGATTTAGGGTGGTTGGTGGATAGACAACTATTTACATATTTATCAACTTATTAGAGAAGTGGAGGTCGTTCTCGATGTATTGAGGTGGTGATGCTGATTTCTGTAAGATACTTTTATATTTCACTCATCCTTCCTGCTGAAACTCTCCTAGTCACCTGATAGTCTGTTATGCAGGCTGGGGTGTTCTGTCTAAAACTTAGGATGGTTCAGGCTCATTCCACTGCTGTCTCATTGTGTAGAGAACTTAGGAGATCATTCAGGCTCAATTGTGAATGCCTGATTTCGCCGAGAAGTCAGATCTTCTATCGGGGGTTTGGCAACGTTTTAACTAGACAAAACCTGAAAGGACTATCGGTGGCGTGGACTCAGGAACCAGTGCGCCAAACTGCCTTGAAACAGCATGAATTTGGTGGCTTGTTTTGACCTGACATATTGGGCCTGGCTACATTCCGGGTTGGCAATTTTTCTTAAAAATTCAGGCTAGGCTGCGTCTCAAAAATGGCCCAGCCAAATTTGGTGCCTTGATAGGCTGGGTCAAGCAGGTCGAGTCAACTTGATGCGCTCTAAGCCAACTTACCCAGAAATAGTGTACATCCTCCGTAACATAATAATTGCAACAGATGGATATTATCTGTGAGGTATAAAATATTCATTTGTTGCAGTTATTATGTTACGAAGGAAGTAAATTTAGTTTATGGTGCGTTGAGCAGAGCTGATGGCAGGTTTTCTCTTAGAACCTGGTTTTGGTTTAGGCTTCTGGGTCTAGAACTAGAAACCACCAATGAGTTTGTGGCTAGACCTAATGTTCGAGATCAGGCCTTGTTAGCTTGGTTTGCAAGGGGCATAGGTCGTGTCGTGGACATTGAATGATGCCTATGGCTCGGCCTTTATAGACTGAAAGAAAGCCGAACGGGGTTTCTAAACCAAGCGCAGGTGACCCTGATGGATGTCGTTGATGACTAGTCCTTATGTCATGGCCTTTGGCCACTATTACTGTAAATGATACACAACTCAGATGTTCCCGTTGTAAAACAATAATGAGACACAGTCTTCAATTACTCAACGTAGATTCTGCACTCAACATTTGATGCGTGTCATGCAAGTTTTATTTTTTCTAATGATAAGATGAAGTTTCCTTACCAGTTAGGGCTAGTATTCAACTCCTCTTGTAGCGATGAACGCTAGCTTCCAACCGATTAGGTCAACTTTGATTCTTTCCTGCAATATTTTTTGTATGTTTAAATTAAATGAAGTTGAGGTATTATAAAAAGAACTTGTAAATGCAAGTTTATTTTGTGTTTGGTGGTCCAAATTGCGTTAAACACTTTATGTTAGATCATACACTCGAGAGCTTTATGTTAGATCATACACTCGAGAGCTAAAAGCCGTTTTATTAGCTCTTGAAATATTGTAACTAATGAACAACAAAAGATGTATATATATCAAAAGTTTGTCTCAAAACTAATTAATCTAATATCTTAAGATAGATTAGATACATAAAAATGTGCTTCTTTTGACTTGATTCGGATCAAATCTACTTTTCAATAAAATCGATATCTAATTAAACCGTTGATCGCTTATTTACTTGAGTAGATCTGCATGGCTGAATCTTCAATTCCCTTCTTCCTGATAATAAACAAATGAAGTAAAGGATTTACCAAAGGGTTGTTTTCATAATCTCTTCTACAGCAATGCAAATCTACCATTTTTTTTTTCTCAATGTAACTTTCGTGAAATCTCAAAGCAATATTACTTTCACATAAGGCCTTGCTACTTCTTACTAAGCAAGATTTTTCTCGAAGATACTACGTGTCATTAATCGATATTGTTGCATAACTAATATTGGTGATTTTGATATATTTTTTTTTTTACATTAATGGAATAAACATTAATTAAGTATCTGAATTACAAACTAGGAAAAACCACATAAACGATAAATTGAAATTAACCAAAAACTAAATTGAGCCTATTGCTTTATTTTCTTTCTTGTGTGTAACAAAAACCTTGTCGCTTGATTGGTAAAATAAAAACCTATTGCCTTATAATCACAAATTTTTGTCATATGATCCAACTCTCATATTTAAAGATATTCTATCATTATTGAATCGATTTAAAGATAGTGATGACAAAAATTTCGTTGACCAATTTAATCGATTCAGTAATGATATTCTTAACTCGTTCAGTGAATAGTTTAATCCATTTAGTGACTAGTTAAATCCGTTTCGTAAGATTACCGAGTTATTTTTTGAAATTGTCTGTTGTAGTTCGAGAATCAGGAAAACAAAGAAAAGAGAAAAGAAGGGATACCTAGAATAGTGTTAGGTTAGAGTGAAATAGAATGGGCTTGTTAGAAAAATTTATTATTAAGTTCGTCTAATTTTATGTTAAAATTAGACCGCGTATTCTAATAATTTGTGTATCTATTATGTATGTGACTCATTCTCTATTTTTTTTAATGTAAATACTTTTTTGGGCTCAAGAATATGTTTAAAGTTAATACCTCTGTTTCTTTTTACTTGCAACAATTTGATTTTCACGCTTGCCAATGCATAATTTCAACCATCAATAAGTTTAATAACCGATAAATAAAAATTATAAAAAGTATATATTCGAAAAATATACATTCATACGAATCCAACAAGATCTCACATAAATATATTTTTCCTTAGCTATAAATCACCAGACATAAATTAAATAGAGTTGGTGAATAGTGTAAAAGTCAAACTGTTGCAAGTAAAAAGAAACGGAGGAAATATATCTTTAGTTCATGCTCTTTTTCTTGTGTATAGATCAATAATAAGAGCGTAATTATATACGGCTCCATCAAATATTTGGGAGAAATGTCTCTCCTCACATTATATAATTAATAAATAAAACCTTGAAAATATTAACATCTATGTTAATCATATACCAAACATCCAACTAATTGTATGTTACTTGTTAGCTATGGTATGAAACGAAAGGTCATAGTTTTGCCCCCACCAAGGAAAAATCACAGAAATTTCATGCGATGTGGTCGTCTAATAATATACACCAAATCTGTCTGAACAATATCTTGCAAATCCATGTGTTTTTTTTGGTATCATTGAATTTCTTGTTCTAGATCTACGCAAGAATTTGCTCTTTATATAGAAGTGTGACATTTAGGTTGCAAATAATTCTCATTAACGCAAATAACAACAATGGGGTGCAACAAACTAGCCACATTGATGAAGGTTGCAAGAGTAACTAGGGACTACATAAAACCATCCTCAATTACTCCTCCTCACCTTAGGAACTTCAAATTTTCCCTCTTAGACCAACTTGCTCCTTCATTGTATGCACCCATGGTGTTCTTCTACCCTATGCAAGACATTAGTAACATAAAAGCCGCGACAAGTTATCGTGTTAACCACCTAAAGCGATCCCTTTCTCCGTTCCTTAATCGTTTCTACCCCTTCGCGGGTAGGATTAAGGATCATGTCTCAATTGATTGCAATGATGCCGGTGTTGAGTTTTTTGAAGCTAAGGTTATTAACACTTGTTTAAACGATTTCCTTAGACTTCCCAACGCTAATGCCCTCAAACAATTCCTTCCTGTTGATATTGAGTCTAATAAGAGCATGGATCACTTGGTTCATGTTCAAACTAATACATTTGAGTGTGGAGGAATGGCACTTGGGATTTGTTGGTCCCATAAGATCACAGATGGTGGGACAGCTTCTACATTCATGAAGGGGTGGTCCTCTATGGCCTCCGGGTTAGGTGATGAGGTTGTTCCGGAGTACGTTGCTTCCTCTTTGTTCCCTCCAATGGACTCCTCAATCAAGCAACACGCGTTGAAGCTAGACAAGGATAGAACAACCACAAGGAGGTTTGTCTTTGATGGATCAAAGATTGTCAAGCTCAAGGATAAGGTTGCAAGTAAGGAAGTGCCTAAGCCTACTCGAGTCGAGGCTGTCTCATCCCTTCTATGGCAATGTGCAACTAAGGTAAGATTATTATTGTTAGATCATTTCAGTGTTTCACCAGTACAGGCAATGAAGATACATATAAACATGGAAGATGGGATTTACACCTAACCATTAGGCCATGACCCTATTATGAAGTTAGCTAACTTTACAAGTATACATCTTTGCTAAAGTCACTTTATTTTCCAATGTATAACTGTAGGCGTTATTCGGATTATTATAGATGGCTTGTGAATCACATTGTAGTTTGGCTCGAAATTTTCATGAGTCGAGCATAGCTAAGTTCGACTTTTGCGAGTAGGATTGATTATTGAAATATTTCACAGCCACTTTATATTAATGATAGAGATGTTTACCATACTGTTAAGAAGTTCAAATTAAAGATATCAAAAACTTGCTTAGGAAAATATTAGAACATAATTTTCTAACTCAAATTGGGGTATAGGATAAGTTGAAGTTGAAAATTTCAAGGGTGGAAAAGCTTGAGTCTAAATGCAAGTATTACGAGCAAAGCTGAGCAACGCCAAACTCGATTGTGCTTGATTCGGCTCGTTAATATCCTTGGAAATATTATCTCAAACTAAATAGTATATATTGTCTAATAAAGCTGTGGAAGGTATACATAAACACCTGCCAAAAACTCTATACACACTCTTCTAACATGAACTTCATGTTTTCCCTCATCTTTGTTAAGGCATCAAGAGCAAACTCGGGTTCTCAAGCACTATCAGTGATGTCCCAATCCATGAACATTCGCCGAAGGACCTTGCCACCCTTGCCAGATACTAGTATCGGAAACCTAGTCGGGTATTACATAGCAAAGATGGAGGAGAATAGTGATCACATAATGCACTTGGAAGATCTAGTAACAAAGCAAAGGCAGGGGAAAACCGAGGCCATCAACAACTACGCGAAGAAGCTGCAAGGAAACGATGCATACGTAGTGATCCAAGAGCTATTCAAAGAGGCAGGAAGCCTACTAAGAAGAGATGATGTTGAATTCTTCAAGTGTCTTAGCACATGTGGAGATGGATTATATGATGCTGATTTTGGTTGGGGTAAACCAGCATGGCAAAGCTTGGTAAGTTTGGGGTACAAAAACACTTTTGCTTTGAGTGAAACTAAAGAAGGTGGTGGAATAGAAGCTTGGGTGACTTTAAATGAAGATGATATGGCTATATTTGAGCATGATTTAAACCTACTTCAATTTGCTTCATCAAATCCAAGTGTTATAGAGATTCAGAGTGAACAAGAGTTGTTAAAACAAGTTGAGAGAAGATTAATATTTGATGATCCAACTTATGATTTTACATTGCTAACATGGTGATGTAAAACCAATAATAAGTTGTACTTAAAACTTAACCAAAGTATTTATTATAATTGTGAAAGCATGGTTTAGTTTTTTTTTTATTTTTTTTTATCCATATGAGCCAAAAGGCGGTACAAAGTACAAAGAAGGGGAGGGGGGATTCGAACCTGTGACCTATCGTTCACAATACCTCAATCTTAACCACTAGGCCAAGACATCCTTGGTTGAAAGCATGGTTTAGTTTTGTATAAGGTTGGTGAATCTATAATTTATTGGCTTTAACTCATTTTTACCATTGGTCAATTCTTTTAGTTTTAATCATTATGTTTAAATTGGTAATATCTAATAAGGTGACCCTCATGCCTCATTCATCTTAAAAGTTTCAAATTGTAATTGAATATAAACTATTTAGTTAAAATGGCATGTACTCGGTTACTTCATTGCCTAATCTATACAAATATATTAAAAAGCGTGCATGACAATGTATATACGTCATATGACACCTCTATCACTCGACTAGAATTGACCAATTTGTCTACATAATTAACAAAAGTAAAATTAGCTTGCAACATGATTTGAACACGTGACCTCTTGCTATTATACATGACACAATTACCATCTCAATCAACTTGTAATCATGCTTTAAGTGTCCATATTATTATATTTATACCTTTTAATGTTGAGTTTTCCTATATATATTTGATGGGAATGAAATGGACATCAAGTTCAGAAACACAATACCAACCCGGGACAACGCTCGGGCCCAAATACTAGTTTTAGTTTAAAAATAGGCGGTCTCTTACAAGACAAACTCAAATCCAAATATGGCTTAAATTGAAGTTCAATTAATATAACCAATATTACTTCAATTTGCAAAATGATAATCGACCCGAATATGACTTAGATCGAAGCCAAATTAAATGACTATATTATCCGAGTATATCTCAAATCAAAACCCAATCTTAACGACCAATTTGTCACATTTAAGACAACTTTAGGTTCTATATACTTCATGCAAGATCTAGCGTTCTGTTTACTTCTTATGTCTTTTTTTCCTCCTTTAATTTTGGCTTCAAGGATTCACACTTTTCAAACTTAAGAACTTCAGCTGCATATCCGTAGAAATTTAAAAGCGTGTGATCATCTTCAACCCATTTTTCCCAGAAATCTGACTGCTACTGCTAGTTATTAAAAAAAGGTCATGCAAGCAAGCTGCTTCAGTTCACCATAAAAACACAGCCTGGCCTTACATATATGTAGAGATATGGCCACTGCTTCAACATTGATCCCTCAAAAACCATAAGACGAGAAAGATGTAAATACAAGAAAGTTACGAATATGGAAGTAGAGATCATCTCCAAGGAGGCCATCAAACCCTCCAAACCAACCCCGTCTCACTGTAAATTATACAGACTCTCAAGTTTAGATCAACTCTCTCCTAGCATTTATGTTCCGATCCTCTTGTTCTATGAAGCCCCTACGACACCTCAAAAACGCGCTGACTTATCTTCACAACTAAAGAGCTCACTCTCAGAAACCTTAACTTATTACTACCCATTTGCAGGAAGAATCAAAGATGGTTCTTATATTGATTGTGATGACGAGGGTTCTCTTTTCATAGAAGCCCAGGCTAAGAACAATCTAGTTGACATCCTCACTTTTCCAAAACTTGAGGCCTTGGATGTGCTCTTTCCTGATGAAAAGCAATGGAAGAGCTCAAGGAATTCGAGTGTTTTGGCTGTCCAACTTAGTTACTTTGATTGTGGGGGTCTCTCCATTGGCATATGCATTTCACACAAAATTGCAGATGCTTGTACCATATTTACTTTCCTCAATGATTGGGCTTCCCAAGCCCGAAAGTCTGGGGAGTCAATCTGCCCTTTGTTCAACACAACATCAATATTCCCTCCTAATGATGAATTTGTCATCCCGGAGCTTGAATTTGTGAAATCCAATGTCGTTACAAGAAGATATGTATTCCATCCAACAAAAATATCAGAGCTCAAGGCCACCATAGTCTCCAACTCAAATTCCCTACACAACCCAACTCGTGTTGAGGTTGTAACATCACTTATATTTAACTCCATCATTCAAGCAACTAAAATCCGGTCCTTTGGCTTGGTAAAGTCATATGTATTGGCACAAACAGTAAACATGCGTTCTAGAATGGTCCCACCGTCGGTAAGGAATTCCATGGGCAACATAGTTTGGTACTTCCCAGTGATGATCAAAGACAACGAAGACATCAGCCTAGAAAGATTGGCAACCCAAATGAGGGAAGGTCTTGTGAAATTATGTGACTTTGCTAAAAATGTGGAAGGGAAAGATTGGCTTTTGATGGCAGCTGCGTCAGAAAACAACGGCAGTGAACATAGCATGAACGACGCTTACAAAATTAGCAGCTGGTGCAAGTATCCTGTGTATCAAGTAGATTTTGGTTGGGGAAACCCTATGTGGGTTAGCACTGCTGAGTATCCTTACAAGAATAACATCTTTCTGATAGATTGCAAAGATGGAGAGGGGATTGAAGCATGGGTGACATTGGATGAAGATGTATTGTTTATACTTCAAGGTGATGAAGAGTTTCTCAAATTTGCATCCTTGAATCCAAGCATTTAAAAGGAAAACCGGATGTAGTTAAATGGTTAAGTTATTGATATTGCCATAGAATCCTGGTTGTTCTTGTTCATAGCAACAAAAAAGATGTAGTATACTGTTCATAACAACAGCATAAGTAGCATATTGAATCAAAGTAGTGTTACTAAGTTTTCAATACGCTACTATTATTGGTGTCATGAACAAACAAATAATCATGAAAGTTCTGAACTTTGGATAAAAGATGCCTAATAATTGCGAGAGTTCCTCAATAGCCAACAACTTGATGTGCAAATATGCAATCCGTAGATGGTGCACATGTCCGTATAAAGGAAGGTGCGCACATGTACACAATAACAAGTCAAATGAACACATGTACATGGCTAACAAGCCAAATGAACATATGTACATCTCTATTAGTAATATATGTTCATTGGTATTGGTCTTTATATTCATAAGCTAGTGCTTAATAATCATCGTGGGCACCTTCCTCACTATACGGACGTGTAACATGCAATGAATATAAATTTCATCTATACTCTAGGAAGCAAATAACCATCTTATAGTAGAATTGTGCATTCATGAAATGTGAAAATAATTTCTTAAAAAAACACAATCATACTATGAGAATTATGAAAAAAAAGAGCTTTCATATCCAAATCAAATCATTTAGCTAGAAAAATATCCATTACATACCTAAAAAGAGGCCCTCTTTTCCCCTTAAGAACCTCCCTAACACCCTTCTCATCCCCAACAAACCCTCTCTCTTTCATATCTTTAAAAAACTCCCTCCCCTCCTCTTCCTTCCTTTCCCTCATAAACGCCTCGAAAACCGCCACACAAGTACCGGCATTGGGCCTCATTCCCTTCCCCAACATCTCCAAAACATAGCTCTTAACATCCCCAAGCATCCCACCAGCAGCAAGTGACTTGATCAACACACTATAAGTATAAGCATTGGGAAGAACCCCAGATAACAACATCCTCAAATACACCTTATGAGCTTCTTTACATTCCCCGGCATTCGCATACGCTTCAATAACAGCAGTGTGAGCAACTACATCAGGCATTTTACCTTTATCTTTGATCTCCCTAAACATCTCCAACGCTTCATGGGTTAAACCATCTTTAGACATTTCGTCGAACATCTTAACTGCATTGTTCATCAAACCCTCTGTTCTCATTTTATGGAAAACTTCCTGCAAATTCTTCGAATCTTGAGGTTCTTCCAACATGGGTGTTTTGCTAAACGGGTCATAAGGAGGTGGAAGGTTGATGGTTTCGTTCTGGGTAGGTTCGGATTCGGGTTCGGATTCTGGGTCGGAGTTTGGTGGGGTGAAATTGACCTTTGTATTAGGTTTTGGGGAAGTGGGTTTTGGTTCAGAGGAAGTAAATGGTCTTGTGATTAGGTTTGGGATTGAAAATGGTGAAATTATAGAGGTGAATTTGGTGGGTTGTGAAAGAATTTGGGGGAAATTGGAGGTGAAGAAGAGACGTTTAAAGAGGAGAGAGAAAGATGATGGGTGAGAGTAGTGAAGATTGCGTAGGAGTTGCGTAATTGCCATGAAATTGAATTGATTGTGGGAGTAAGTAAGTAGCAGGATGAGAGGAGAGAACTGTAAGAGTAGCAAAGTAGTAATAACGGTGGAATTCAAGTTTCAACTCAGGGATGGAGAGGAAGTCATGGAGGGCAATGACAAAAATATGTACTATATCCGTTTAATATTATTTACAACGATTAGACATTTTATATTGGGTTCCTTCCTAGTTTCTTTTTTTCTGGCTAAAAAAAAAAAACGATTAGACATTTTATATTCATATTTTATGTCAAATCATTGCAAATATTATGAAAGGATAAAAGTAATATGATACATATTTAGTTCGTTTCAAAATAATTGTATTATTTTGATTACTATTCATCAATCAACTTTGACATGTTTTCTCTCACAATTATGCTGGTTGACAAAAATATATGTAGGCAATGAAAATTCTCGTGATTTTCTCATTTGGGAAGTTGTTTGATTGACAAGAAGTTGAGAAAATGGGTGCAATAGAAATTCCTTGGGAAATTGAAATTCCCACAAAATATGGAAATTTAATTACCCACCCCCTCCTGGTCAATCAGAATTCATGGGAATTGCAAATTCCTTGACGTCAACCATATAAATTTAGGTCATTTCCGAGGAATTACGTAACGGAAGTAATTTTCTAGTAAATGAAACTTCCTACATAAATTAAATTCTCATGTATACCAAACAAGTACGAAAAAACATAGTCAAATAAGATCTTGTTAACTTCGTCTTAATATCAAATTTTTTATATTTTTTTACTTAAACACAATTAGAGATATTAACGTTAAAGAAAGTGTACTGATAAACGTAAATATTCAAATGATACAACTGTTTAGAAAACAGATGAAGTAAATTTGTAGTTTTCAGAGCTATGAGATTAAATGAAGACATTGGTTCCTAAGAGCAACTACAATGACAAGCTACAACCACTTGTACCTTTGTGTGCCACATCAGATTTCCAAACTACAACATTCCCAAGCCACTACCTCTCCCATTGGAAAACTACAACCACTTGTAGTTTTTGTGTATTCGAAAGTAAAATATGAAAGAGAAAAGTGGAAGTGGGGCCCACAAAAAATTGACAAAGCAAGTAGCTTTGTGGAGCTACTTGATTCCCAAAGTAACAAGCTTCTTTTCTCTCCAACAACAGAGCTACTAGCTCCAACTATTGGTAAATTGCAAGATGGGACCTAATAACTACCGTTGAAGCTGATCTAAGCATCAACCAACTTTGTTAATCTATTGAAACTGTTTTTAGTGTTGTGGTAAGATATGAGCATGAAATAGACATGACACGGCCAATTTGACAGCTAACAACCAAAAAATTGCTGCTTCTTTTTGGTTGATGAACATGAATTTTTACAAAGTTGGTTGATGAACAACACTAAAAAAGCAAATGGTGCAAATAAAAAAATACGGAGGTAGTATCTAACCGGTTCCAACTTCGAAAAGTGAGAGTTGAAACTAAAAACAGTTTCAATAGGTTCCTATGTGTTTCAGTGTTTGCATATGAAATTTGTCTTTTAAGAGACCGCCTACTTTTAAATTAAAATTAGGCAATGATAAGCTCAATATTAAAAGGAGAATTAGCCCAATAGTAGCTAGGTTAATTAATTTCTTTACGTGACTAATTTAATCTATTTAGTGACTAAATCTACTTTTATATTAAAATTAGACCGCCTTTTTTAATAATTTTCGCTCAGAGTTTATATACATATACTAAACAAAAAAAAAAAATTCCATAAAATAACTCAGCTAACCACACTTCTTTGTCCGAAAAAATAAATATGTTACATACACCAATTATTGCACTTGGATCCACACATCACTTCACTAGGAGCTTTCCCTTCTTTTTTATTTTTTGGCTTTTTTAGAAGACTAGGAACACAATAATATGACATGGGCAAATTAAACACCAAGAACAAATATTATGGTTCATAGACCACCCATAGGACCAACAACATAATAAGAAGCAAATGTAATATCTACCATTACTTAACCAAGCCTAACACCTCAACTCACGTGGTACTCTATCTGCCCGTCCATTCAACCTACCACTTTTATTTCCAACGTACTACATATATCAACCTTTTATCATATTTCTTCATACTCACGAGTTAGTTGCATTTTATTACAACTAGCTACTTTCTTTATTTTCTCCTACACTTGAGGAAAACTTATTAACATATTGTTTGCATTGCTAGCTAGTAAACAAACAATGGCGAGTATTGAAGAGATCCGCAAGGCACAGCGCGCTGACGGGCCAGCCACCATCTTGGCTATCGGCACCGCCACGCCGCCGAATTGTGTGTATCAGGCTGATTATCCGGACTACTATTTCCGTGTTACAAAGAGTGAGCATATGACTGATTTGAAGGAGAAATTTAGGCGCATGTGTAAGTTATTCTTTTACTAATCACCATCATCTTATTAGTGTGTGTTAGTTCCATCAAATATAGCTACCTACTTTATCATTTTACTATATGTATATACTTCCTCCGTTTCTTTTTACTTGCTACAATTTCCATTATGGGAAGTTTCATATTACTTGCTACACTTCTTTTTTGGGCAATAAACTCTCTCTATCTCTCTCCTCCTACATGGGTCCCTTTTCTTTTTACTCTCTACCTCTCTCTTCTCCAAAAATTGACTAGGAGTCCATGAAATGAGAAGTGTAGCGAGTAAAAAGAAACGGAGGAAGTATAATATATGTTGCTTTATTGTTGGTAAACACGTTCACAATATAACTGATTTAAAGAAGAAATTTTGTGACATGTATGTGTAAGTTGTTCTTTTAATTACTCACCATCATTATATTATTAGTGTTCATTTAAAAAAATAGCTAGCTAGTTCATCGTTTAACTTTATGTATATATGTTGTTGATCTTGTAAAATTTGCTTTATTGTTGTTAAATACTTTTCACAATATGATCCTTTAAGTAATTGCCTACAAAAATTTTCAATGCACATATTTTTAAAAATCCTATATATCATTATTAAGTTGTTGAAAAAGTTTGAAGTGATTTTCTGTTTTTGTGGATCCTAAGGTTTTTCACTATATATAATGTTGTGGGAGTGTTGTATACTTATTATTGTATTGTACTCCATGTGGTGCATTGGTTGTATAAGAAATCTATTAAAAAGAGGTGATCAAAGTTGTGATCTCTTGTGAATCTATTCAAGAGTCTCCGTTTCTTTAGCTTAATTACCTATATTTTGGATGACAATGAGAGATAACGATCTGATATAGATAAATAAATTTAATAGTGAAATAGGTTAATTTACCATCTTTCATAATGTATCATCGATCTGTGAAACAAAGTATTATTTTGGGACAAACTAATGTTCAATTAATACTAAACCAATTGCTCTTATATAAGAGGTGCGTATATATTTATAATTGTTCAGTATGAGGAATATTCTGCATCTTTGGTTAATAAATAATACAGAATTCTGATTTTTACGATCTAAAATAATGTAGATCTGTGACAATTAGTTATTTTAATTAGTATTAGTAAAAATAATATAAAGTTAATATTTTGAAAGTACATATAAAAAAAATAACAACTATATTTAGTAATAATTTATTTTCTCATATATATTAGTGAAAATATAGTTAAACTTTGTAAATTTAACATAAAGTGAAAGTGTTGTTTTATTTGAAAATGGAGGTGTATAAATTGTGTTGCTACAAAAGGGTAGACAATAGGATATATATCATGAAATTCAGACTATGTTGATATGCTTTTTTAGTTTGCCCTCATACTAATTTGTTTGTATATATGTGCAATTAAGTTATGTGGTTGTTCAGGAATTTCGTAACGATGTACACACACATATATATAGTCATACATAACAAACTTAGAGAACTTGGTAGTTCTAAAAAGAGAAGAAATGTCGTCTACTTTGATCATATTTCAATTATTACACAAGTTGATCCGTGATACCAAACAAAAAACATAGGAATAAATATTAGTTTTCTTTCTAGTACTGGCCTATTTTAACATATATGCATGTCATATTTTAGATAATTGTATGTAATTAAAGAATATTAAATGATTAACATGTTAATCATTTAGAATACTTCTCAAAAGATTCTAAATGAGATGGTTCTCTCACTTGTATGTCACATAGTTGTTTATGCAGGATTTCGCCTATGCAATGTAATTCAATATAGGGACACGGATAACCTTTGTTCATCTCTAAATTCTAACTATATAACATTATTTTACCTGAAAAATGAAAGGAAATCGCTACTATATCTTATAATACTATATTCACCATCACTTACGACCATTTCTTAACTAAACAATTGTCGATCACATTACTACAAATCATTAGTTGTGAATAAAAGTGATCATAATTTTGAACTTTTCAAAAATAATTTGTGTCTAGTGAAAAATGGGTGAGGCTTGAGATTAGATCTAGAAAACTTACACTCATTGATCATGAAACAAATGCACTAACCTTTTATCCTTAAAAAAAGCACTTGATTTGATAGTTTGATACAACTAGTTTAATTCATCAAAAAGTCATGTCAAGTTTGAGTAGAGGCAAATTTTACTCATGCTAATAGGAACTTGCAAAGAGCGTGGTGTCCTTAGCTTGATTGCAGATTCATTCATCATTATTTTTTCTAATTGTTTAAAATATCATTTCGCTCAATTTTAGTTAGTTAATTAATCAACATATATACTTCTTCTCTTTCATTTTAACGCAACAAAAGAATATTTTACATCTCACAAATAATACCATTTTATTGAATTTAAAACGAAACAGAGGAAGTAGATACGATGGCTGTAACAGGTAGGTCTCAGACAAAATTTTATTGTGAAAATGTTTCTACCAAACTTGTCGGAAAAAAAATTAGCCTAATAATCATAATTAGGGTTGTGTATGGGTATGGGTATGGATATGGATATGGGTAGGGATGGCAATCCAATCCGAATCCGACCCTAGTCCGCTCCGATCCGAAGGAAAAAATCCGAGTTGACTCCGACAAAAAAGTAATCCGACTCCGACTCCGTTTAAAAAATCCGACTCCGAGTCGGAGGAGGGTCGGAGTCGGATCTCATAAAATAATCCGACTCCGACTTTGAGTCAATCAATCCTTTTTTCTTATTTATGTAATGTATTATTTATGTATAATCTGACTTCGACTTTCAGCAAGTTGTATTATATAGGCTTTTCCACAGAAAAAATGATTAAACAATTGGAAGAAAAATAAGTCGGATCAGGTTCGGAGTCGGATGTTCGGATTTTAAGTCGGATGTCCGGATTTTAAGTCGGGTCGGATCTCGGAGTCGGGTGTTCGGATTTTAGGTCGGGTCGGATTCGGATTTTCAAAGTCGGATCTCGGAGTCGGAGTCGGATCTCGGATTTAAAATCCGACTTTCTGTAGGGTCGGAGTCGGATTATGCATAATCTGGTCCAAGTCCGACCCGTTGCCATTCCTAGATATGGGTATGGGTAGTCGATAAATTGTTGAAAAGCATGTTTGTCTAACATTGGTGACAATTTAAAATGATACAGGTGACAAATCAATGATAAAGAAACGTTACATGTATTTGACAGAAGAAATTCTTGAAGAGAACCCAAATTTGTGTGATTATATGGGTACATCATCATTAGACACTAGACAAGATATTGTGGTAGCTGAAGTTCCTAGGCTTGGCAAAGAGGCTGCAGTGAAGGCAATCAAAGAATGGGGTCAACCCAAGTCCAAGATCACACATGTGATTATGTGCACCACTTCTGGTGTTGATATGCCTGGAGCTGACTACCAGCTCACTAAGCTCCTTGGCCTCCGTCCATCAGTCCGCCGCTTCATGCTCTACCAACAAGGTTGCTTTGCTGGTGGCACGGTCCTTCGCCTTGCTAAGGACCTCGCCGAGAACAACCGTGGAGCACGTGTCTTGGTGGTGTGCTCCGAGATCACGGCCATTTGCTTTCGTGGCCCTACTGAGACCCACTTAGACTCTATGGTGGGACAAGCTCTTTTCGGGGATGGAGCTGGAGCTTTGATCGTAGGTGCTGATCCAGTTGAATCCCTTGAACGACCTTTATTTAAAATGGTCTCGGCAGCACAAACTTTACTCCCGGACTCTGAGGGAGCAATTGATGGCCACTTACGTCAAGTAGGCCTAACTTTTCATTTATTAAAAGATGTTCCTGGCCTTATTTCTAAGAACATTAATAAGGCCCTTGAGGATGCCTTCACTCCACTTGGAATTGATGATTGGAACTCCATCTTTTGGATTGCTCACCCAGGTGGTCCAGCTATTCTTGACCAAGTTGAGGCCAAATTAGGCCTTAAAGAGGATAAACTCACGGCCACTCGCAATGTGTTAAGCGAGTTTGGTAACATGTCTAGTGCTTGTGTTCTCTTCATCTTAGACGAAATGAGGAAGAAGTCGTCTAAAGAAGGGAAATCTACCACCGGTGAAGGGCTCGATTGGGGTGTCTTGTTTGGGTTTGGGCCAGGCCTTACTGTCGAGACCGTTGTACTCCACAGTGTTCCTTTAAACCATTAAAGTCCTTATTTACTCAAGTTCGTCACTTTTGTCGCTTTATTTACTACCAATCAGGTAAAAATACTTCCTTGAAGCGATGTAAGACCAATTTATCTAGTGAGTACTATGCTTTTATTTAGATATCCGGATGGAATATGTAGTCACTCCGATCCCTTGGAGTAATGTAAAACCAATTTATCTTGTACTAATAATGCATTACGTACTACTAATTAATACTATATACTACTGTGTAACGGTTTATGGACATGTTTTTGATGCAATTTGCTAAGTGTAAGAATTTGTTGAAGACATATATATTTGAGTAGCTAGCTTTCATAAGGAACAACTTGTTGTTTGACGTCGTTTTCTTTTTACTAAAAACTATTTATTGTAGTAACTACTACTAATTAGTAAATACAGTAAATCCTCATGCCTAACTTTTGGAGTTGGTCAAATAATTTTAGAACAGATTAAGATAATCTAAGAAGAGAATAGCATCACGCCAAATGAAAGGAAAAGAAATGTCATTTCGTCATGGTCAACATTCTACAGCTTAAAACAAATTACGCAAGTGATGACCTTGCTTGGAGTCTAGTACTCGTATCAGATACTTTTACCTTCTTAGTGTTTGAATCGGCTATTTTATGGTTTAATAACAACTTGATTTTGGCTCGAAGCAAAGTGTTACAACGTCCATACGACCATATCCATAGCAGAGTGTCGAGAATCCACAACAGATACATGACCATTGACCCACAAGGAAAAATCCGAGTAACCTCCTATAATAATCACCACTCACCAGTCACCCTGCACATAGCCTTAGCCGCCTCTGCTCACCTATCATATACTATTATAAAGCAAAAGGGTATTGTTCCTCAAACTATTAAGATCCAAAAACAATGGACTATGAAAACCAAGTAGTGTTGCTTGATTTCTGGAGCAGTTCATATGCTATGAGAGTAAAAATTGCATTGGCAGAGAAAGGAGTTAAGTATGTTTGTGAAGAACAAAGCTTGGTTAATAAGGGATCTTTGCTTCTTGAAATGAACCCTGTTCATAAAATGATTCCTGTTTTGATACACAATGGTAAACCCATTTGTGAATCACTTGTAATTATTCAGTATATTGATCAAGTTTGGGCTGAAACTTCTTCTTTGCTTCCTTCTGATCCTTACCATCGATCTCAAGCTAGATTTTGGGGTGAATTCATTGAATTCGATATTTTCTCTATTCTGAAATAAGTGAAACGTTTCTCTCGAAAACGAGAATCGTTTTACTTATTTCAGAACTATAAGGTGTTGTTTGGTTGGAAGCTATTTCCCTTGGAAATACAAATTCCTAGGAAATACATTATGGGTGTTGTGTTTGGTTGGAGGGAAATGAGAGAAACATAGGAAATACAAATTCCAAGGGAAATAGAATTTCCCATGAAACATGGGAAATCACTCACCAAGCCCCCCCTTGGTGAGTAATTTCCTAGGAAATGCAATTTCCTATGGTGGCAACCAAACAATTTTGTCTAATTCCTAGGAAATTAACATGGGAAAAAATTTCCCATGAAATGTAAATTCCCATGGGAAATTACTTCCCATGTGAACCAAACGAGGCCTAAGTTTTTCAAAGATTCATAATTAATTAGCTTTAGTATTCACAAGCAGTTTTGGTAAGTCTCAAATGATATTGGTTGACACGAGTGAATAAGGCATGTTATATTGCTGAATTACAAGTTTTCAATTATCCTATATCTATAAGATTCATGTGATTTGAAGTCCCTTGTAATTAAACTAAATTAATTGATAAAATACCATGAAAGCAAAAGCTTAGTATGCCACTTCTATGACTAGTTAAGTACTTAAGTCGCACCGAAAATTGTCTTTGTATTGTGGCTGGTCTGGTAGATGGTAATAAACGGTAGTAATGATAATAAAGTCATGTATAGTTTTTGTACATAAAGTATCATATGAACGTCCATGATAATTTGATTACCCGTTATCCTTAAATTTGTGATTCCGAATTAGTGATAAATTTTTTATTACCATCCATTACTACATCGGAGGTGGTGGTTATTAAATGAAAATTTGTGAAAATATGTTTGAAGATTTTGAGATTTCATTAACATGGTAACGAGTAGGAGATCGATTTTTCTTGTAAATTACACACGATTTCATCACTATTTCCGCCATTAGGTGTCCCTTACTAAACAAGTCGTGGATGATTTGATGATTTGTTATTGCAGATATATGTTGCTGCAAAACAACTATGGAAAGCAAAAGGAGAAGATCAAGAGAGATTGATTAAGGAGTTCATTAGCAACTTGAAGTTATTAGAACAAGTGATTAACAATAATATGTTTTTTGGTGGTGATACATTTGGGTACATCGATGTTGCACTTATTCCAATCACTAGCTGGTTTTACACCTTGGAGAAATTTGGTAATTTCAACATAGAGGCTAATTGTCCCATAATTGTTGCATGGGCTAAAAGATGCAAAGAAAGAGAAAGTGTGTCTAGTTCATTGCCAGATCCTGAGAAAGTTTACAGCTTTGCCTTGGACATCAAAAAAGCACTTGGGCTTGACTAAGTTTTTCTCGTCAGTATAACACTTTCTCCGTTTAGAAATAGTTACATCATTTGCATAGTATTTACTATTTACGTATTACACTTTGATTGTCTTTGATGATTTATATTGTAGAAAAAATATGATCATGTGCGATCTTGTTAGATGCGTCTCAACATATATTTTTTTAATATCAACTTTTTATGATTTTTACTTATTGATAATCAAAAATATTAATGTTTGAAAAAATAAATTGGCAAGCGTGAGAACATGAAATGGTGCAATAATTTCTAAACGGAGGAAGTATATGTGATCGTCCGAGCCAAATACTAATTATGAATAATAAATTTCTTGGTTGTTTATATGGTTATTGAGAATAAAGTGAAGGAATACTAGATAAGTTTAATCATTAATATATATATATATATATATATATATAAGTGAGTTCATATGAGAATGCATAGTTTTACGAGAAATGAGAATGAATTTTACACGCTATAACTCTTGTGAATAAGTGATGTAACTCTAATGAAAAAGTGATGTAACTCCAAAAATAAAATATTTGAATTTTCAAAATTCAAAAAAAAAACAAAAAAAAATTGAATTCAAATTTTTTTAGAGGGATATAACTCTAATGAATAAGTGTTGTAATTCTAAATCAATCGTGTGGTTGAGATTCATTCTCATTTCTCATGTAAGGAGCATTCTCATGTGATCTTGCCTCTCTCTCTATATATATCTCTATTTTATATGGGAAGAGGGGTAGAACACCAAAATATTAGAAACCCCATTTTACCCTCATAACATCTCTATTATAACTACTTCCTTTAATGAAAAAATAAAAAAAAAACTACCTAATTAATTTAAAAAATAAAAAAATATTACAAAAAGAAAACCATCAACAATTCAAATGTTCCTAATTTATTATAAATAATTAATAATTAATTTAATTTTCTTCATCTCCTAAAAAAATAATTTTGTACGTATGTTCGCACGCCTCGCGTGCATATAAAAACTAGTATATATATATTGTAAGTTCTATTGACTATCAATCTAGAAATAATATCAAACAATAATAGAATATCAAATAAGAAAGCAGGAAAGAACACACCAGAACTTTTACGTGGAAACCCAAGAACTGGGAGAAAAACCACGAATCTGCACTAGGAATCGATGAATATTCAAGAAAGATTACAAAAAAGCACTCAAGAACTCCCTCTATAACTTTTTCTCTCTCTAATCTGTGAATAATGATGAATAATACAATAATCGTAATTAGGGCACCTATTCATACCCTCATTAAACGAAAAAACAAAAAAAAAACCGCATCCTCGATAGGTGCGGGCGCACCATCTTCTGGTGCGGGCGCACCAGCCCGACGTGCAGGCGCACGTTCCTCGAGTGCGGGTGGACAGAAGCTTCTGCCGTCAGTTTCGTCAGTTCTTCGTAAAACAGTCATAACTTTCTTGTTTCTCACCGGAATTGTACATATGACCTATCGTTGGAAAGATCTCGGAACAAGCTATCACCTCCAATTTGAATCACCTCAAAATCATTTATAGATTGAAAGATATGTGCATTCAAAGTCAGCCTTATGTCCCAAATGACGTTTTCCTTCTACGCAACCTCATCTCCACACCCATACACCTCCATGAGCTCCATATACTACCATATATATATATATATATAATATATATATATATATAATATATTATATATATATATATATATATAATATAATATATATATATATATATATATATTTGGGCTCATGTGAGAATACCATAGTTATGTGAGAAGACTTAATTATATGAGAATAGATCTCCACCATTAGATCACTCTCATCTAACGGTTGATATTTCCCAAAAAAACAAAAAGTTCAAGGAGGATACTGTAGCAGTGTAGCTCATTAATCCCAAAAAAAACCATAGAATCTTTCAATACCTTCGACTAACAAAAAAAAATGCTCAGATATCTCAATCTTTCAATACCTTCGACTAAAAAAAACTCATTCGATCATCTTAACATCCTTTGTTCTGTAAAAGACCTAATTTTCGATTAAAATATGTGAAAAAATAGCTTATAATTACAGAATAATAAGAATAAAATGTAAGTACATCAATTTTAAAAAAATCGAATTCCATGAATTACGTTTATACTTCGAATTAGTCTCTAAAACACCTAATTATCGATTAAAAGAAGTGAATAACATAGCTTATAATTAGAAATCCATGAATTCAGAATCGAACGCAAGTACATCAATAATTCGTACCTGATTTTGAAGAATCAATAATCAGTCGTAGATGAAGAGAGGTATGAATTCCTCAGTGAAAAGAATCATGATTGCTAGTGCTGGGTATGAATTCCTCGGTGAAGAGAGGTACTCTCAATTTTTTTTTGTCACTAAAATCGCAAATTCGCAACCGTCTTTTGTTCCTAGTGCTGGGTTTTGTTACTAGTGTTGGCCAAATTGCAACCCTTAATTCCTTTTTGATCTAACGATTATATATATATATATATATATATATATATATATATATAGGAATGAGATCTCGTGAAAACTATCTTTAGGCTGAAAACTGAAAACAAGGGTAACTTTTAACCCCTTTAGGGTAACTTTTAACACTTTTAGGGTAACTTTTGCCAGTTTTGGTGTAACTTTATTATATTAAGGGTAGTTGTATATATTTGAAGGATAACTTTATTTATTATAAGACTAAATATTACCACTTTTAGGATAATTTTTACCGTTTTTAGGCTAACTTTTAGCAATTTTAGGGTAATTTCATATATTTCAAGGGTAACTTTATGCACTTTTAGGGTAACTTTATATTGCGTGTTTATGAAATCTTATGGTTACATTACTTGGATGTTGTTGCTTTCTTTGATGTAAAACTGATAATCTTTCCTTGCAATTTTAATTTTCCTAATCTTTCGTTTCATGTGGTATGTCTACTTTTTACTTTTGGTGTTCTCTCTGTTATTTTTATCTGTTCATTATGGTGTAGCATACTCTGTTTTATTAGTTTTCCAAAATTGTTATTAGTTGTTGTATTAAAGCTCTTTGTTACCCCCTCTCACTAACATATATTTGGCGAAATTCATACAACCTATTAGCACAATTGGCAAAATATTGTGTAAGACACAACGATGTAGGTTCGAATCCTTCATAGGTTTAACTATAATCAAAGTTAAAATAAGTTTACCCTTAAAATCTAAAAAGTTGTCCTAAAAATGGTAAAAGTTACCCTAAAAGTGGTGATAGTTACTCTTATAATAAATAAAGTTACACTTGAAATATATAGAACTACCCTTAATATAATAAAGTTACCCTAAAACTGACAAAAGTTACCCTAAAAGTGTTAAAAGTTACCCCAAAGGGCTTAAAAGTTACCTTGTTTTCAGTTTTCAGATTAAGAGCTGTTTTCAGCGGGATCCTACCCCTATATATATATATATATAATATAATATATATATATATATATATATATATATATATATATATAGGTTTAAGTTCATATTGAGAACCACCCTTATGGTGAGAACCTGAGAACCACTCATTTTTCCTTATTTTATGAAGATTTTGATCATTTCATAATATTTTTGCTCATTTTTTGTTTTCACTTATTTTATGGTTTTGCTCATTTAACAATTTTGTGCTTATTTATCAACGTTTTTGCTCAGTTTACGTTTTGCTCATTTTACTTTTTTTCTCATTTTACTTTTTATGCTCATTTTACGTTTTTCTTCTATGACATTTTTGTTCATTTTACGTTTTTGATAACTTAATGTTTGCTACTCATTTTATGTTTCTACTCATTTGTTACTTTTTTTTGCTCATTTTAGGAAGTTTTTGCTCATTTTAAGTGGTTCTCACCATAAGAGGGTTCTCACTAGAACCCAACCCTATATATTTATATATATATATATATATATATATATATATATATATATATATATATATATATTTCATTTGTTCTATTTTGATGTTTATGTTTTGAATGTCTTGATTACAGAGCTAAAATCATAAGTCATAACCATAAATTATCACTAATATATAATGAAAAATATAATTATAAAATCTTGTTAAAGTCGTCAATTCGTCATAATGTACTCCCTCGGTCCCTTCCTTATCTTAGTTTCTACTCAATTTCGTCTACATTCATTTTTCTAACTTCTAGTCACTTTTGTTTTATTCTTTATGGGTTTTTCTAACCTATGCACCTAGTACATAGGTTTAGCTATTTGTTTTTAGATTTGTTCGACAAAATTGATAAATAAGATTTAGTTAATTAATCAAAGATATTATTCTCATAATAGCAAAGAATTAAATATTAATTTTGAGAATAATATCTTTAATTAACTATGCCATATTGCTCAATTTTGTTAAATAAAGCTAGAAAGAAATAGTTAAATTATGCACTAGGTGAATACATAGGTTAGAAAAACCGATTCTTTTTGCCAAACATTTTCCTACTTTTATCCTCCAACATCTCACAACACAAAACATTTTTACTATTTTCTCCTAAAAAAGTAACTAAAAGACACATCTTACTATTTTTCTCGGTTATTGAGTTATAGTACATTAAGTGTTCAAAACTTAGGAAAACAAAGAAATCAAATTCTTTCATAATTCTTAATAATGCATAAATAGAGATATTAATAACCAAATATGTATGTTTAAAGTTATATATACTTCCTTCGTTATGAAATTAGTGAAACATTCCTCTTTTTTTTATGTAAGAGCTAGCTTTATGAGAGAAGTGGTTCATATATGTTAGAACGAAGAAAGTATACATTATGGTCAGGAATTGGGATTGGCTCAAGTGGTGAGCTTTTCCATCTTCCCTATAAAGGTCTAGGGTTCAATTGATCTCATCCCAAGCATTTGCTTGCGATTTAAGGGGTAAGGGAGGTTGGGGGAGTCTAGCTTGTAATGGACCTCTGGGTGGGGGCCCTGTGCGAGGGCAGACCAGAGGATTTCTTCTTACCAATTTTTTATAAAAAAAATATGAAAAACTTTGAATACTACTATTAGAGAATAGAGTCCATCTACAACATATCGTTAGCAATTAAATATTTATCATTATCAAGCATTTGCTTGGGATAAGGGGGGAGGAGGGTTGGGAGGTGTTTGACTTGTAATGAGCCTCTGGGTGGGGACCCTGTGCGAGAGTAAACCATAAAATTTCTTCTTACCAATTTTTTTTTTTTTAAAATATACATTATGATCTCTTATGACATACACTAGATAATGAGAACTGAGAATACAATACAAAAACCATTAAGAAGTGAAATGACGGTAATGATAACAAGACAATGAAAAAAAAACTTTGAATACTACTTGTAGACACTAAAAATTTATCGAAATTTGTGTATACACTACTGTTAGGAATATAAAAGATAAGATTGTAAAAGATAGAATGAGGGATAGGTTGTTATCCTTAATAGGTTGTATATATATATTGAAGTGATGAATGAGAAGGAAGGAAGAGAAATTGACCTAAACTTAACATGGTATCAAGAGCCAGAATTTGAAAATTCCTCCTCCCCTGACAAACCGAACCAGAACACAAAATCGAAAAAAAAAAAAAAAAAAAAAAAAATTTTTTTTCGACGACCCTTGACCTAGACGGGATTTTCGTCTGTTCTTCATCTTCTCCATAGCCGAATTCACCATAGCTTCCCCTCTTCGCACCTATTCTCGTGGTGCTCGCCGAATTATCATGACAGAAAATACGGAATCACCTCTCCCTAAACCAGATCCAGCCTACTTTCTTGGCTCTAATGATAATCCCGGCACCTTAATTACCCCTATACAATTGAAAGATGATAATTTTGATGAATGGGCACGCGCGATTCGCATGTCTTTGAACGCAAAACGGAAACTTGGATTTTTGGAGGGTACAATTCCCAAACCGACGACGCCGGAAAAGCTGGCGGATTGGAGCACGGTTCATTCGATGTTGGTCTCGTGGCTCTTAAACACTATTTCTCCGAATATTCGTAATAGTGTTTCGTTTTATGAAACGGCTCATGAATTATGGGCTCATCTGAAGGAACGTTATTGTGTTTCTAATGGCACCCGGATTTGTCAACTCAAATCTCAGATTAGTGATTGCAAGCAGCAATCGACGGAGACTTTGGCAGATTATTTTGGACGATTGACTCGTTTGTGGGACGCATTATCTTCCCAGGAGGTGGCGCCCACTTGTTCCAGGGGTGGCGCGAATTGTGAAGTGGTTAGATTTCTTGAGCAGCAGCGTTCTGATGATCGTTTGCATATATTTTTGATCGGGTTGGATGATTGTTATGGCCCCCTGCGTTCGAATCTACTCGCGCAAGCCCCATTGCCCACAGTTGCTCGTGCGTATCAAATCGTGGCTCAAGAAGAGCGTTTGCGGGGCCCTCGTGCCTCATCCGGAGCCTCACCAAGCGAGGCCTTGGCGTTTAAGGTGGATAGTAGATTGAAATCTCGCAACCCCACGGAATTTGTTACATGTCCTCACTGCCATCTAGAGGGACACGATCTTGCCGGCTGCTTCGAATTAATCGGTTACCCCGAGTGGTGGGGGGACCGACCTCGTGGCCGGCGTGGGGGGGCGGTGAGCCGAGGCGGCAGGGGTGGTCGCGGCCGCGGTGGCAGAGGCGCGCCACCTGCTCGAGCCAACAAAACTGTGGCTGCCGGTGGTAGCCCTCACGACAAACCTAGTGGCAGCTCTTCTGTGCCACGCGACCCTGCGAGTGCCGGACTTGCAGGAATCACATCGGATCAATGGCAGAATTTGCTGGATTTGCTGAACTTGCCTAAACCGAAAGATCGTCTGACGGGTGAGTGTTTATGGATTATTGATACGGGTGCTACACATCATGTGACAGGACAATTTTCGCAGTTGTGTACGTCAAGAAAAATTTCGGGATGTCCAGTAGGGTTGCCAGATGGTAGTTCTGCAAATGCTACTCATGAAGGAGAAGTGGTGTTACCGGAAACCTTAAACTTCATAATGTTTTATTTGTCCTAACCTTGATTGTAATTTGATTTCCATTCCGCAGTTGGTTGATTCTGACAACTGCATTGTTCAGTTCACTAAAACATTATGTGTTTTACAGGACCGCAGGACGAGGACGCTGATTGGAGCGGGTGAGCGGGAAGATGGACTTTTCTTTTTCCGGGGTGTTCCTGAGGTGAAGATAAATGTTGTAGATGGGCTGGCATCTATTGATATCTGGCATAAGCGATTGGGTCATCCTTCGGAGAAAGTTTTGAGGCATCTACCCTGTGTGAGTTCTTCAAGTAGTAGTAGTTGCAATAAAGATGGGTGCGATGTTTGTTTTCGTGCTCATCAACCTAGAACTTGTTTTCCTAAGAGTACTAGTAGAGCTAGTAGGATGTTTGAACTAATTCATTGTGATTTGTGGGGACCTTATCGTACTAAATCAACATGTGGTGCTTCCTATTTTTTGACAATTGTTGATGATTTTTCCCGATCTGTGTGGACATATTTATTATATAATAAATTGGAGGTTGAAACTATGTTTTTGCATTTTGTGGCTTTGATTGATCGGCAATTTGACCAGAAAATAAAATATGTGCGCAGTGATAATGGCACTGAATTTAATTGCCTCAAACCTTACTTTATGCAACAAGGCATTATTTTTGAAACTTCCTGTGTCAAAACCCCACAACAGAATGGTCGAGTGGAGAGAAAACATGGTCATATTTTAAATGTTGCACGGGCTTTGAGGTTCCAGGCTAATCTTCCTTTGAAATTTTGGGGGATTGTGTGCAGGCAGCTTGTCATTTGATAAATCGAACTCCTTCTGTTGTTTTGGATTATAAAACCCCTTATGAGTGTTTGTTTGGTAAGCCCCCTTTGATGACAGATCTCAAGGTTTTTGGGTGTTTGTGTTATGCCTATAATATTTCTCATGGGGGGGATAAATTTGCGAGTAGGAGCAGAAGGTGTGTCTTTATTGGTTATTCATATACTCAGAAGGGATGGAAATTATATGATTTAGAGACCAAGAAATATTTTGTTTTCCGTGATGTGAAATTTATTGAACATAAGTTCCCCTTTAGTGAGCCTGCCCTGTGCCTGTGTCGACTGATGTTCCTCATGATGAGGTCTTTTATGAGGAGGAAATGAGCGGACCCCTAGCTGACCCACCAGTGTCGGATGTTGGCACTATTGGAGAACCGGCGGGTGGGGCAGTGCGCGACGTGACCCACGTGGAGGATGGTGGGTGCCGGAGGCGGCGCCTCACGTGGGAAATGGCACCGCTCCCGTGCAGGGAGGGTGTCGTGAGGAGGTTGCCGAGTTGGGTAGAGGCAAACGAACCAAAATTCCGAGTAAGAAGTTGCAGGATTTTGTTACTCATACGGTAGTGAAAAAGAAAAGTTCATCAACTCAGGCACCTGCTTCGACAACGTCCTCAGGTACCCCATATCCTATTACACATTATGTTAGCTGTGAAAAGTTTTCTGCTAACCATCGCAGGTTTCTAGCTGCTATAACTACAGGCAGTCCTCCTAAATTATTTACAGAGGCGATGAAACATGAAGGATGGCGTGATGCCATGGGAGCTGAGATACAAGCTCTGGAAAATCAGGGTACATGGGAATTGCAGCCACTTCCTCCCGGCAAGAAGGCCTTGGGGAGTAAGTGGGTATATACAGAAAAATACGATGAGAAAGGAAACCTCCAGCGATTAAAGGCAAGGTTGGTTATATTTGGCCATCATCAGGTGGAAGGGATTGATTATACCGAAACTTTTGCCCCAGTAGCAAAAATGACGACAGTGCGCACTTTCCTGGCAGTGGCAGCAGTAAAGAAATGGGAAATTCATCAGATGGATGTCCACAATGCTTTCTTACATGGTGATTTGGAGGAGGAAGTGTACATGAAGATTCCTCCTGGATTTCAGAAAAATAATACTAATCTAGTGTGCAGGATGAAAAAATCATTGTATGGCCTGAAGCAGGCACCTAGATGTTGGTTTGCAAAATTGGCCACTGCGTTGAAGACATATGGGTTTACGCAGTCTTACTCTGACTATTCCTTGTTTACGTTCTCCAGGGATACTGTTCAGCTGAATGTTCTCATCTATGTGGATGACATGATTATTGCAGGAAATGATCAGAAAGCTTTAATGAACTTTAAAGCTTATCTTGGGAAGTGTTTCAAAATGAAGGACTTGGGTGCTTTGAAGTATTTCCTTGGCCTTGAGATTGCAAGGGGCCACAGGGTATTTTTATGAGTCAAAGGAAGTATGCATTGGATATCATTGCAGAGGCAGGGTTACTTGGGGCTAAACCTGCAGAGTTTCCTATGGAACAGCATCATCAGCTGGCTGTGGCGGATGGTCCTGTGTTTGATGATCCAGAGAAGTATCGCAGATTGATGGGCAGATTGATTTACCTTGCGGTTACCAGACCAGATCTGGCATACTCTGTACACATTTTGTCCCAGTTTATGCAGGTACCTAAGGTAGATCATTGGGAGGCCGCTTTAAGAGTGGTTCGTTATTTGAAGAAAAATCCAGGCCAGGGCATATTATTTCGTTCTGATAGTGATCTCCGCCTTGAGGGATGGTGTGATTCGGATTGGGCCAGTTGTCCTATTACTCGGAGATCACTGAGTGGGGTGGTTTGTACTGTGGGATATTCCCCAATTTCCTGGAAAACTAAGAAGCAGCCTACAGTTTCTCGATCGTCTGCAGAGGCAGAATATCGTTCGATGGCTGCTGTTGTGTGTGAATTAAAGTGGTTGAAGCAACTACTAGGTGATCTTGGAGTTCAACATCCTGCAGGGATGCGATTATATTGTGATAGTCAATCTGCCTTATATATTGCCAAGAATCCGGTGTTTCATGAACGTACTAAACATATTGAGGCAGATTGCCATTTTGTTCGCGATGCTGTGACTGATGGTCTTGTGAGTCCGTCCTATGTTCCTACTAAGTATCAGCTGGCAGACATTTTTACCAAAGCACTTGGTCGGACTCAGTTTGCATTTTTATTGTCCAAGTTGGGCGTTCGTGATTTGCACGCTCCGACTTGAGGGAGGTGTTAGGAATATAAAAGATAAGATTGTAAAAGATAGAATGAGGGATAGGTTGTTATCCTTAATAAGTTGTATATATATATTGAAGTGATGAATGAGAAGGAAGGAAGAGAAATTGACCTAAACTTAACATACTATTAGAGAATACAGCCTATTTACAATAGATCGGTAGCAATTAAATATTTATCGATGTACTAAAAAAAACTATTAGAGAATAGAGATATCATATAGAGTATGAAGAAAGCCATGAAAGTTAGATATTGTACTCCTTCTGTTATGTAGTGTAAAACTAGCAATTTATATCACAACTCCCAAAGATGGGTTCTTAGAACTGGAGACTTGTGCAACAATGATTGGTCCAAATCCCGAAGCAAACTCCTGACCAGCAACCTGCACAAAAGGGACCCACCCTGGAGGTTTGGGTGGTATTTCCCCCTCCGAAGCTTAAGTCAGATGTCAGGGATGTAAAGGAACTTTAGAGAGAGAAAGTAGAGAGAGAGAGAGAAGAATTTATGACAGAGTAACAGTACTATGCCCTGAAAAACGTACCTTTCACCCTGAAATCAAGGACTATTTATACTGTTTGAAATGACTGCTGTGCCTTGATGTCACCCTAATTTGGGAGCATCTGATTGGCTAATCAAAGTTTTGGGACACGTGGCAGCTGTTAACTGGTCAGTACACCTCACTTTCATATAAAGGTGTAAATCAGACTTGCTGGGCCTAAGTACAGTTTTTGGGGCCAGAAGAAGGTCTTTTTAGTACTTTCCAGAGAAACGTACTTTTAGGCCTGTCACCTTCAGGCCCTTTTGTACTTTTATTCCCCTGCATGTATGCCACTTGTAGGGCTCAGATGAGACCACGTGTCAGTACCAGAGCCGTTTATTTTTTAGGCTACAACATTTGCCCCTTAAAAGAGGGAGTTATTATCTTTTGGGCGCCAAGACGGTTAATCTTCCTCTTTTAACCGACCTGGAACTGCTCTTCTCTTTTTCAAAAAAGAGGCGCCATTTTGCCGGTCTCCACAGGTCAACTTCCTATGAACAACGGTTACTTTTACCGGATGAGGGGGTCATTTTCACCCCTCTATAAATATGTGCCTTAGTCGCTCCTGGAATCATTTTAACTTTGCTGAGAAATTTTCTAGAGAGAGAGACTCTGCAAATTTTTACTGAACTTTTTAGAGAGAAGAACAACCCCGTCCAAGCTCTTGCTATGGTGTTTTTGCTCGTCCGAGGTTTCAAGTCATCTTCAACATTCGTCCGAATTTTCTTCTACAGGTATATTCTCAACTCTTTTCTTGATTGCACACATATTTTAAGAAAATGGATTCGTCCTCTTCCTCGAACAATTCCGGCCGCTCACGGGTTGGTGCTAACCCTAGAACAGAGGGCCTAACTTCCTCGGCATCTTCTAGAGTTGGTCCTATCTTGGCCGGGCATGCATTCTTTATCTTTAGCCATGGACGGCAAAGTCAGACGACCCAGTCTTTACCTGTGCAGGGTAATCTGGCGCGCGTCAAGCAAACGGCTCGCATCAGAAGAGGGGTAACCATGCCGGCCTCTAGCTCTGAAAGGGAGGAATCCACTGGGCGAATTCCGGCCGAAGGAGAACGAGAGACCCAAAGCGCTCGTCCTGCCTACCACACTCCTTCTCCCGAACATGCCGAGGAGGAACCAGAAATCAGGGGCTCTCCAGAAGCCAGCCCGTCCATACATAGGACGATCTCAGATGAGCCAAGGACGGCTAGCTCGTCTGACCCTGCTAGTGGCTCAGAGGAGCCATCAACCACTTCGTCTGAAATAAGACGACGGCTAGGTCCCCTTTCTGACCCTAGGTTCATCCTGGCCGACAACACATGGTTAGGACGATTAGGCTCGGACCTTAGTCCTTTTTCTGGCGTGGCAATGCCCATGCCTGGCTACCACTTTGTACTTCCCGGCCGAGAGGACACTATTTTAGTGCTCCTCCAGGCCATTTTGCAGTTTATCGGCTGGCATTAGATGCCGGCCTGCGCTTTCCCCTTCACCCTTTCATCAGCCAATCTCCAGTATTACGGCATAGGACATAACCAGCTTGCCCCTAACTCTTGGCAAAACATTCTTACCTTTCTGGCCGTCTGCAATTTAAAGGGAAAGGACCCTTCTCTGGCCGCTTTCACCCATATTCACTACGTCGCCAAGGTCCCTAGGACCATTGAAGGAAGCTGGCTGAGCGTGTGCAACCGTCAAGGATTCTTGACGTCTTGGGATAAGACTTCCAAGATGCACTCATGGAAGGGCGAGTTCCTATTTGTCCAGGCGCCCAGTAAAGCGGTGGCAAACCGTCTTCGGTATTTTAGCCGGACAACCACAAATACTGGACGGATGGCCTCATACTGGAACTGGAGAGTAACTCTGCCGAAGAGATGGTGGAGTACTTCCGGGTTTCGGAGTATACTATGGAAGATGTTTCTTTCAAAGGTCCGTCCAATTGGATTCCTTTTAAGGAAATGTTTTATCATGACAACTTCCTGGTCGCTGCCGGCTTAAGGCAGGACGAGGACAGAGGTATATCAACTGAGAATCTTCCAAGTACAAATTTCTAGACTTAATTATCATTCGTCCAACATTTGTTTCTCTCTTTCAGATTCAGCCAGGAGCAAGCTCAGGAAGTCTTGGATAGGAGATATGAGCTCATCCAGATTCGCGGACACTCTATGGAAGGAGTACAGCAAGTCAGGTGCCGAAAAGAGGGCCGACACCTTGGTGAGCTTTGTATATGTATTCATATTTTTGTTTGTTTTTTTTTTTTTTTTTTTTTTTTTTTTTTTTTTAGCCGGCCGGTCTGCTACTTTGGAGGGTAACCCGTCAAGATGGTGCCTGGACGACTTGTCTACCCATGGGGCAATTCGTCCAGAGAAACACAGGACGAGCTAACTTCCCAAGAAGCAACTCGGCTAGGTTGAATTCTTGACGGCTTGCCTCTTAGGAGGACAGTCCGTCTGGAGTAGCATAGGACGAGTTACTCATCTGAACAGCAACCCGTCCTGGTTGATATCTTGAC
This sequence comes from Beta vulgaris subsp. vulgaris, assembly GCF_026745355.1. NCBI lineage: Eukaryota > Viridiplantae > Streptophyta > Magnoliopsida > Caryophyllales > Amaranthaceae > Beta > Beta vulgaris. The sequence continues at coordinate 67,581,876 of NC_079207.1, forward strand.
GGTTTGCCTCTTCGAGGGGCAGTCCGTCTAGAATAGTGTTGGACGAGTTGCTTATTTGAGGATCAATTCGTCCTGATTGATATCTTGACGAGCATTCCACTCTTTTTCAGAAAAATGCCCCAACTTCAAAAGCTCTGGCCGAGAAAGCCGCTGCAAAGAAACGGCCAGCAGGCACCAGTGAAGCCCCTCCCTCAAAAAAGGCAAAGGGTTTTACTGCTAAGAGGAAGAAGACCACTCGGCCGGTTCCCAAGGTCGTGATCGACCTTCCGGCCAAGGAGGAGGACCAAAGAGGAGCCAGCTGAAGTTGACTCTCGAGCCCTGGTGGCCTATACTGGTCCGGCTGAGCAACCCGATTCTTCGCAACCTGACGAGGTTGTCATTCTGGACGACGCTGAACAATCTTCCAAGCCGGACGCGGCTGTGGACGGATCCGCCTTTTCTGGGCCAGTGGCCCAACTGGTAGGCCAGATGCCGGCCGCTTATAGAACGGCTTCCCGTTCTTCTGGTGAGTCCTACTATTCCAACGTAGTTAGAACACTACGGGTTGGCGGGCGTCCGATGAGTCCGTCCAACAAACAGACCGTGGTTATTCCCATCAGGTGTACTGACGAGTCTAACCTTTCAGATAAAGGGAAGGGTCCTGCTGTTGTCGGCTCCCCTAGCCTCTCTGACGATGAATCTTCTCCAGCCTTTGGAAAGATGTCGTCGTCTGATCGTGAGAAGCTCAAGACGGAGCTGTTCAAGTGCTTTCCCGAAACTTATATCAAGGGGTTAAGGGGAGCATCGTCTGGGCATGTAGGCTACATGTCTCAGCTTGCTGCCGAGGTACATTCTTTCCTCTTCGGACGCTTATGCTTTTTACTTGGTCTTCATTTACTTTTTATTATCCGTCCTGACATGCCCTATCCTTTTATGTTTTCAGCTTTTTGCTCGCAGCATGATAACAGAAGACTGGGCGAAGGAGCTCAGAAAAGAGAATAAAAAGCTCGTCCATGATGTAACTGCGGCCGCCGACCATGCTCAGTTCGTCATTTCCGAGCAAGAGGTGTTGCACCAGCAAACCAAAGTTGCTTTGGAAAAAAGGTCGGCTGAGCTGGAATCTCAGATCAAAGTCTATCTACTTCGGTTGACGGAGATGATAGACGAACGGGCTTCGTTGGAACGTGTTCTGACGGACGAGAGGAATTCAGCCATGACTATGGCTGCCGATTTCTTCAAGGAAAACCTCGTCCTGAAGGTCAAAAACCAAGCCCTTCGAACTGAGGTTGCAGAGACAATTGCCGGCGCCAAAGAGGCTATGAACACCATCATAGATACCTCAAAAGAATGGGCGGTGAAGGCTTTTGAGATGATGGCCGAGGAGGAGGATATCCCCAGATATGCTCGTCGGCTGGAATTCCAAGAAGCCTGCATAAGGCCACCATAACTAAAGCAGAACCTCCCGTCTTTGAAGAATCCTCTGAGGATGAAGAGGGAGAGGACAATGCAGAGGCCCAGGACGAAGAGGACAACGATCCTCCTGCCGCCTAGTTCTTTTGTTGTTCTGGCTGTGAGCCACTTGTAACTTTTTCCCTTTTGTACTTAGATGAATTTAGGTTGTAATCATCTTTTTATATTTATGGGAAGCTAACTTTTTCAATCTCTGTTGTTCTATGCTTTACTGTTTTGGACGCATTGTCTTACCAAGTACAAAAGTAGTTCGTCATAACATTTTGGCCGATTATACTTACAACCTTCATCAATGTTCAAGTATAAAAGTAATTCGTCTTAATATTTGGCTGGTCTAATCAACTCTTTTGGCCGATTTCTTCTAGTACTATCATTAAAGCCAAGTATAAATAATCTCGTCAATCATTCTGATCTGACTCAGTAGCTCTTTTCTGGACGTTCATAACCAGATGCTCAAGCAAAGACTTGCTTTTACTTTTTGGATTTTAAGTATAAAAGTTTGCTCGGCCAGACCCTGGGTGTCGTTCGTCTTTGGACAAAGACTTAGCATTTTATAAATTATGTCCCTATATGCCCCCCTTCTTGGACAAGAGTTTTTATAACTTTTCCCTGTTCAAGAAGGAGTTAAGAAGATAATTTTTAAACAACTAGGACGAGCGTTTATGCCAGAAGCAACTCGTCCAGGCTAATATTCTGACGGGCTGCCTCTTTGGAGAGCAACTCGTCTGAATGATAGTTGGACGAACTGATTCTTCGGAAAACCTCGTCCATCTTTGTGAAATCATAAAATAACTTGTTCCTTTACTAAGGTTGTTATTTTGAAGTTTTGTGGCTTTTGGACGGACAGTAAGATCCTTTACTAAGGCGTCTTATTTCCAGCCGACCTTGTTCAGGAGATGTTTCTTTAAGAAAACAATCGGCCAAATCTGACATGTTTTATCCGTTTAAGAATGATAACATGTTCAGCCGACTCCCAATGAAAGGTGCTTGTCTTTTTGCTTTGGAAAATTAGTTAGCTTTTGACGTTAGTATGTAACTTAAGCAAACAATTAAAACAAAGTCATAGAGAAGTAGAATTGTATTATATGAAGTTTGCTTGACGGATAGTCAAGGTACATGTCTACATTCTACTTTTTCATTGTAATGCATTAGGAAAAGATTACAATTTAGCTGGGTGCTCTAAACAAAGTATTTCTTCAAAGTGTCAGAATTCCACGTCCTAGGAATAGGACGTCCGTCCAATCCTTCGAGACGAAAGGTACCATTCTGAACGACTTCGATTATCTTATAGGGTCCTTCCCAGTTAGGAGTAAGCTTGCCTAACTCTTTGCTCGGCCGACCGCTTCCATCTTTCTGAGGACGAGATCTCCCATCTTTAGTGGACGTCTAGCAACTCTTTTGTTGAAGTCTCTAGCCATTCTAACTTATATAGTTGCATCCTCAGCAGAGCATTGCCCCTGACTTCAGGAACTAAGTCCAAAGCCGTCCTAAGAGCTGCCCAGTTAGCATCTTCTGAGTACATCATTACTCTTAAGGTGGGTTCCTCAACTTCAATAGGAAGGACAGCCTCAGAACCATAAACCATCATAAAGGGAGTCTCTCCTGTGGAATTCTTGGCCGTCGTCCTAATTGACCATAAGACCAGCTGCAATTCTTCTACCCAAAGCCCCTTTGCATTGTCTAACTTCTTTTTTATTCCGGCCGAAAGGATCTTGTTAAAGGCCTCTACTTGCCCATTAGCCTGTGGATGAGCTACTGCTGCAAAGTGAGCCTTAACTCCTTGATCGGCCAACCATTGACGAAGCTTGGGCGTTTCAAATTGCGGCCCATTATCAAAGACGATGGACTGGGGCATGCCAAACCTTGTAATCAAGTTCTTCCAATGAACCCTTTGACATCTTGGTGGTGATGCCCCTTAATGCTTCAGCTTCAACCCATTTTGTAAAGTAGTCTACAGCTACTATTACAAATTTCTTCTGGCCGGCAGCAAAGGAAAAGGCCCAAGAATGTCCATCCCCCATTTAGCAAAGGGAAGAGGAAAGAGAATGGGCGTCAGTAATTGGACGGCTTTTGATGGATATTACCATGCTTTTGGCAACTATCACACTTCTTGGCATAGAGGAGTGCATCTTCTTTTAAGGTCGGCCAAAAGTAGCCCGTCCTGAGAGCCCTTTCTGCCAAAGCTCTTCCTCCAATGTGAGAAGCACAAGCTCCCTCATGCAACTCCTTCAAAACGTCCAGACCTTCCTTTCGGCTGATGCACTTGAGAAGAGGCCGATTATAGGATTTTTGTATAAGGTCCATTCCACAACTCAAACCACTTGTCCCTAGCCTCACATACTTGGCCTTAATGGGATCAAGAGGCGACGGCCAGTCTTCTTGAACTCAATGATGGACTCATCCACTCATCATCTCGGCTGAGAAACAGACTTCTCCGGCCTCAATGCTCTTGGCCGCCTTCACCTCCCAAAAGACTGTTCTAGGAACATCTCCTTCGCCGAGCTGGCCAGTTTAGAGAGGGCATCAGCTTGATGGTTTTCTGATCTGGGCACCTGTCTAGGACGAACCTCTTTAAAGACTTGATCTCTTCCTTGACCAAATTCATATACTTGCTCATGGACGCTCCTTGCATTCAAATCACCATTGACCTGACTGACAACCAGCAGAGAGTCGGTCTTAGCCTCAATTTCCAGGCCCCAGCCGCTTTACACATTTTTATGCCGGCTAAGAGAGCTTCATACTCTGCCTCATTATTGGACGCCTGGAACTTGAATTTCATAGCATATTCAAACTTATCCCCTTCTGGAGATTGAAAAATGATTCCTGCCCCACATCCGTTGGCAGTTGAGGATCCGTCCACCATAAGGGTCCAATGACGCCTTCCTGCTGCTGGATCTTGGACGCTTTCTATCGTAGGCCGAGTAAGCTCTACAATAAATCAGCCAAAGCTGGCCCTTGATTGCCTTTCTAGGCTCAAATGTTAAATCAAACATATTCAGCTCAACAGCCCATTTTAACATTCGGCCAGAGGCATCCATCTTATGCAACACTTGCCTAAGCGGCTGATCTGTATATACAAGGATGCTGTGAGCTAAGAAGTAAGGTCTTAACTTCCGGCGCCATCAGCAAGCCAGGCCGAATTTCTCATGGTAGAATATCTGTTCTCAGCATCTTTAAGCACATGGCTCACAAAATAACGGGTATTTGCACCGATCTCTTTCAGCCAAAGGACTGCACTTACCGCGAAGGGTGATACAGCCAGATACACATACAACCTCTCTCCTTCGGCCGGACTGATCAGCCTAGGCAGCTGCCGAAGATGATCTTTTACTTGCTGAAGCGCTACTTCAGCTTCATCTGACCATTCAAACTTGGCATTTTTCTTGATGGTAGCAAAGAAATGGTGACATTTGTCCCCTGATTTTGAGAGAAACCGTCCAAGAGCAGCCAAACAGCCCGTCAACCTCTGAACTTCTTTGACTTTGGACGGCGAAGACATATTCATAATAGCCTGAATTTTGTCGGGATTTGCCTCAATCCCTCTCTGATCAACCAAAAATCCCAGAAATTTCCCAGCAACTACGCCGAACACACATTTTTGCGGATTAAGCTTCAACTTGAATTTTCTCAAGGTGAGGAAGGTTTCCCTCAGATCGTCCAGATGATCTTTCTCCTCTTTACTCTTGACGATCATGTCGTCTATATAAGCTTCCATATTTCGGCCGAGCTGCGGCTGAAATACTGTATTAATGAGCCTCTGAAATGTAGCCGGAGCGTTTCTTAGGCCGAAAGGCATCCTGAGCCATCCATACAGCCCTTTCTCAGTAATGAAGAAGTCTTATCTTGATCATCCGGCCACATAGGAATCTGATGGAAGCCAGAGTAGGCATCCATAAAGCTCAGTAGGGCATGGCCGGCCGTAGAATCAACCAACGATCTATTTTTGGCAACGGGAAGCTGTCCTTAGGACAGCCTTGTTCAAATCTGTATAATCAACGCACATCCTCCAAGTGCCATTCGGCTTTGGAACCATCACAACATTTGCTACCCAATCTGGGTATATGTTTCCCGGATGAATTTAGATTTGAGCAACTTTTGAACTTCTTCGTCAACGGCCTTATTTCTGGCCGGCCCCAGATGCCTCTTCTTCTGCCGAATAGGCTTTTGCCCCGGCTCAATGTTGAGCTTATGGACAGCCACCTCAGGGTCTATCCCAGGCATCTCCTCTACAGCATAGGCAAACACATCTTCAAATTCTCGCAGCAACGCAACAAGGCGTCCTGAATTCCGTCCTCAAAACTGATCCAATTTTCAATGTCCTTTCCGGACGTCTGGATTCAAGCAGATCTCTACTGGACTTTCCACAGGTCTGGACGTTCTAGTCCCAGACTCATTATAGCCATTATCTCAGATGAATGTTTTTCTTCCTTAAAGCCAAACACTTTCTCTTCTTGCTAGGCAAAAGCATGGACGGAGTGCTTTCAGGAAAAGGCGACTCCTGAACCTTCTCAATTTCCTCCTTAAGCTCACTAATCTGGCCTTTAACTTTTTTGGCCGAATCATCTCCTTGTGCCCTTGGACACTCTGCTTTTTCCTTCCAAGATGATGGTTTGAGTGTGGTGAGATAGCATTCTCTGGCAGCTTGCTGGTCTCCATAAAGAGATCCAATCTTCCCACCATCGCACTCAAACTTCATCAGCATTAAATGGGTCACAATGACGGCCTTGATGTGATTTAAGGTAGGTCGCCCGAGAATGACATTATAAGCTGTCAAGTCTCGTACTACCAAAAATTTCACAAAAAGCGTCCTGGCCGCATCTTTTTCTCCAACTCTGACGGCAAGGTGACGTTCCCATAGGGTGTATGACCCCGCCGCCAAAACCAATTATAGGATGATTTACCGGCATCAAATCGTTTTTGTCAAACTTTAAACGAGACAAACAATCAGCACTGATGATGTCAGTTGAGCTCCCAGTATTCAATCAAAATTCGCCTAACCCTTAGATTGGCAATCTTCATTTCCACAACCAGCGGGTCATCATGAGGCGTCCTAATATTCCCCCGGTCCAACTCGCTGACCACTATTTTTGGAAAAGGATCAGACTCGGCCTGGTTGGTGAGCATAACCTGGCTGAGTTCCCTCAAATAGTTTTTGTGGCCGCGATTTGTCGGACCTCCAGCTGCAAATCCTCCTGAGATGACCATCACTACATCTCATCCGTGCTATCTCCGTCCATTTTTCTTCCTTGACGGTTATCCCTTTTCTGAAACTTCCTTCCTGACGAGGGTAGGTAATTGTTCATCTTTCCTTTTCGAGCCAACTCTTCTAGTGCTCGCTTCAAATGCTTGCATTCATTGGTTTCATGTCCACAATCTTTGTGAAAGTGACAATACTTGCTCTTGTCCCTGTTACGATAAGGCGTCTTCATCTCGGCCGGCGCCTTTAGCTCATGCTGATCTTTTATTTCCATCAAAATGGAATATTGATCTTTGTTGAACTCTATTGGTTCAACAGAGGCCGCCGGCTCGACCGCCTACTTCTCTTGGACGAGTGGTCATAGTAGTCATGGCCCAAGTCTCAGCCTTCTTGGGCGGATTCTTTTTTGGCTGAACAGCCTCTTCCACTTTCTTCACTTCTGGCTGTTTTGCCTCAGCACAGACCTCTGTGGCATGAATGAATGCTTCAGCCTCCCTCAGTGCTTCCGTCAAAGTAGTGATTTTCTTCTTCACCAAATCAAACTTAAAACTTCCTGGTCTTAGACCTCTGATGAAGGCGTCAAACGCCACACCCGCATTCAAATCTTGGATCTGCAACGCCTCCAGATTAAACCTCTTCACATAACCTCTCAAGGCTTCCTTAGGACCTTGGATGACCTTTACCTAGGTGCATGCTTGTTTTCTGTTCTTGCCGATTAGCCACAAAGTGACTGGTGAACAGAATACTAAGTTCAGTAAAATTATTCACTGAATTAGGCGGTAAGTTGTTGAACCATTTTTGCGCTACTCCTTTCAAAGTAGCTGGGAAATTCTTACACCAAGTAGCATCGTCCACCCCTTGGACATACATCTGATGCTTGTAAGCTGATAGGTGATCGTCCGGATCAGTAGTTCCGTCAAAAGGATCAATGGTAGGGAGCTTAACCTTTGGGAAAGGAGGGGACTCCATGATCCTGACCGAGAAAGGAGTGGGCCAATTGATCTGGAGTGCCGCCACCTGCCCCTCAATGGGTATGTGCTCCTGACGGTACTCTTTCAAAACCGGATTAGATGAGGTGTTAGCTAAGGCTTGACGCCTGTACACCATAGGCTGCAGAACTGTCTTCTCTTGCCTGGGCTGGAAAGCCGATGGACCACGGCTTCGCACCACTGTTCTGGACGGGAGCCTTAAGGACGGATCCTTCATATATGGCGTGGAGCCAGAGGCTGAACGTGCTGCGCTGCCGCCCTCTTGGCCTCCAAGTACTCCCGAGCATCAGTCTCCATCATGTGACCAGTAGGAGGGATATTATCTGCTGGACGGACCACCAGCTTCCAGTCCATCTTCCTCCTAGAATCACTGACTGCCGGCTGCTTTCCTTTGGAAGGCGGTTAGTCAATTCTGGCCGAGGTGGCCGACTAGGTCCTGGACGACCCTCTTGGGATCGCCCCTTAAGTGGCGCAGCTGCCTCTTCCCTCGGACTCATCTGAAAAAATAGCATGTTGTTCTTAATCTGCTCTTCCATAACAGCGGCCATCCTGGCCTGGAAGTCATTTAACACATTTTCCAAATGACCAGCAGTCACTGGACGGTCAAGATTTTCTTGGATGACTGGAGTTACAGTCCTACCCTCGAGGTGAACGGCAGCATGGCCCTGATCCCTGCCTCGAGGTGGCCTCTCGTCATCAACGGTATCATCCACCTGAACTCTAAAACTTCTGTTCCTTGCCACATTCGAAGAGTGACAGTCCGTCATTGTTGCGTCTCCCCACAGACGGCGCCAAATGTTATGTAGTGTAAAACTAGCAATTTATATCACAACTCCCAAAGATGGGTTCTTAGAACTGGAGACTTGTGCAACAATGATTGGTTCAAATCCCGAAGCAAACTCCTGACCAGCAACCTGCACAAAAGGGACCCACCCTGGAGGTTTGGGTGGTATTTCCCCCTCCGAGCTTAAGTCAGATGTCAGGGATGTAAAGGAACTTTTAGAGAGAGAAAGAGAGAGAGAGAGAGAAGATTTATGACAGAGTAACAGTACTATGCCCTGAAAAACGTACCTTTCACCCTGAAATCAAGGACTATTTATACTGTTTGAAATGACTGCTGTGCCTTGATGTCACCCTAATTTGGGAGCATCTGATTGGCTAATCAAAGTTTTGGGACACGTGGCAGCTGTTAACTGGTCAGTACACCTCACTTTCATATAAAGGTGTAAATCAGACTTGCTGGGCCTAAGTACAGTTTTTGGGGCCAGAAGAAGGTCTTTTTAGTACGTTTCCAGAGAAACGTACTTTTAGGCCTGTCACCTTCAGGCCCTTTTGTACTTTTATTCCCCTGCATGTATGCCACTTGTAGGGCTCAGATGAGACCACGTGTCAGTACCAGAGCCGTTTATTTTTTAGGCTACAACACCTTCCTTTTAATCAAACCAGTAAGAACATTAGTTGTATTTTACGAAGTAGGATGAATGTCAACAAGACAACAACAACATAGCTGGCTAGTGGGCCGGGGATTAAAGGTGAAGTGTGAACCCTTAGAATCCTAATCTCATCATACACTCCACTCAATACCATTATTTGGTGTAATTAGTTTGGTTTAAACTTGGTATAACTTTGTCTTTGGGTTTATAATTCCAATTCTTCCCAGTTTGCAACAGTTCTTAGGAGTGAGAATCTCGCTTATCGTCGTCTCTTAAGGGTTTGACCTCTAAAACGCAATATCTCTTTTTTCATTGAATTATTACTATAGAGTTTTTATCTCTTTTGCTTTAAACTTTTTTTTTGGCATTCTTCATTTTACCCTAAATTAGCCTATCTTATGGAACGATTGACTTCCTTAATTTTTCACTAAGTATACAAACTTACTTTTCCTTATACAGTAAGAAGGAATATCATTATGCAACAATATGAAAGTGTAAGGTTACGACTTGCAAGAAGTTGTAGCTCGTAATTTAATGAGATGTATTGTAAAAAAAAAATTGATCCATATATAAAATGCAATCATGAAAACATTAACAAAAATAATGTATGTCACAAGTTACAACTTGTTGAGGCCCTCTCCTAGTACGTTGTTATATGTTTTTGGTCATTCTTGAGATAGGAGGCTTAGCTCTCTCCTTGCACCTCTTGAAAAAAGATTGTTGAGACTTGTGAATCTTTTAATTTCATCATATTGTAAGAAAATAACTTATGATTTGTATCTATGTTTTATAATACCTTACATGACTACATAATTTTTATGTACAAATCATCAACGACGGTCCAAATGAAATACTCCCTCCTTTTAAAATACTATTCCTACTTTGACTTTCTTTTATTTTCAAAAATAAGAATAACAAAAAAAAAATAGAGAAAATGTATATCTGTACAAATATATTAAAAGACGTGCGTGACAATGTATACACGCAATATGGCACATCTGTTACTCCACTAGAATTGTTCAATATGTACATAAGTTATGTCAATTAACAAAAGTAAAATTAACTTGCTACAAGATTTGAACTCATGACCTCTTGCTATTATACATGACGCAATTATCATCTCCGCTAACTTTTAATCATGTTTTAAGTGTTCACATTATTATATTAGTATCTTTTAAATGTTGAGTATTCCTTAACATATTTTAATGGGAATGGAAATACATACATATAAAGTTCGAAAAACAATACCAACCCGCAGTAACGCCCGGGTCCATATACTAGGGTATAAATACAAAATGTGTACCAAGATAACAAAGGAAATATTATCTTACATTCATAACTAAACTATGAACTGGAAAGTGGAAACAAACTCTTCATCAACCTAGATTTATACTCAGATACAAAAACAATAGTAAAAAGTGTCTCTTGGACTCTTGGTACACAATACACCAACCATGTTTACAAATATTCTTCTAAACATTGACTTAATATTATTATTACAAATTATGAACTCATATAATTAAATGTTTGGTGAGACTATTAAAAAAAAAAATGTTCCAACAAACAACTAATAAATAGTACTATAAAAATCTTCATAAAAACATTTAAAAATACAACTATTACAAATGATAAAAAGACAAATAAATATTTTATTTGGTTTGCTAATATAAAGACAAATAATAGTAGGCCTATCAATTTATGTTACAACCAAGATGCCCTGTATGGCTGTACATAAAACCATTGCAAATAAAAACCTACAACTTGCAACAGCAGACAAGTCACTCTCTCCTACTGCTTTACAGCACACTAAATTTTATTACAAAATTTTAAACCTTCCATTTTTTTATTTTTATTTTTTCTTTCTTTAATACTTTAAAATAGAATTTTTGTTTCTGGGTTGTTACTTTCAAGCATCAATTGAACTTCAAAAAAGGAAATTTTGGGTATTTTTCCTTTTATATCTAAAACATAAAAAAGGAAAAGAATTGAACTTGGTGATAGTTTAAATGTTTGATTTAGGCTAAGTTCTTTTGGACTAAATTAATGAAAATGCAGTTCAGATTAATCAGTTCAGTTTAGTTTAGGAAAATCCAATTAAGTTAGTTTTCTCTCGCCGTTTTCATTCATTTCAATCAGTTCAGTTTGGTATCAAGAATGTCTTGGCCTAGTGGTTAAGATTGAGGTGCTGTGAACGATAGCTCACAGGTTCGAAACCCCCTTCTTCGTATTGCCTTCCATATATACATATTGAAGACGGTATACAAAGGACAATATTAGGGCCTGTTCTCTTCGGCATAAAATAGCTTAACTGAAATGAAATGAATAGTGATATGTGAGAGTAAAAGTATTGTCAAGAGCTGAACTGATCTGAATTGAACTGAAAATAAGGTGGGGAGAAGAGACCCTTAATCAAAATTTGAATTTAGAGTAGTGGTCTGGGAGGACTATTTAAATGTTTTAACAGTTAACACAAAAGAAAAACAACCCAGAAAGAAGAGAAAAAGAGAAAAGTTTTGATCTTTGAGAGTTGAGGAGAGAGAAAGTGTGTTTTGTGTGATAAGTAGTGTTGTTGTTGTGTTCTACTGTGGGTATTGTGGTTGTGTGTGAGTGTGTCGGCGCTGGGTCACTTTCTGTCAACATTGTCTTGTATATCTAACAAGAACATAACAAAGAGTGGCCATTTTTATTTTTTTTTCTCTCTCATTCTTCTCTAAACTTTAATTTATTCCAAAGTACTTAAAAAACTTTGATTGAAGTGGATTGATTAGCTGCCATTGCTAATATCAAAGTCATTCTTCTTTCTTTTTCAAAAGATTCACCAAATTTGTTCATTCGGCGCCTTGTTTGATTCCGGGTGCTCTTTTTTTTGCTGTTTTAAATATTAAATTTTTGATTTTTTTGAAGTTAGAATAAAAAAGGGGCATGTGATTTGTATAAACCCTTTTGTTCATAGCAAGACCCACCTCATGAATTTACTAATTCAGAGGAAAGGAGGAATTTTGCATTCAAATGTGGGCAAATTTTGGTGCATTTTTGATGTGGGTGTTTGTCTGAACTTTGAAGATCAAATGTAATTTGGTAAGTTTGCAAATGTAGCTGATATTTTTCAGAAATATGCTCATTTTGATTGTTTTGTAGTTACTGTTGTGGTACTTTTGTTGCTTATTTCTGATATAGTGTTACTTCATATAATTATGCTGAAACTGTAATTTATCATCTTTTATTATCTCTTACTGTTTATGGCTTCATTATGTTTTCATTAGTGTAAGAAATTTGATTGCATGCATTGACAATAGAATTTAGAAAATGGGTAGTTTCTGTTTTCTTTTTTTTTTTTTTTTTTTTTTTTTGCAATGTGGATGATAATGTCAATAAAATGTTATGCAATTAAGGGCATCCTAATAACCTGGACCCTTGTCCTGTCTTTCATAATTTTACTCAGTGTGCATCATCTCCTTATTTGATGAACTGTGAAAGAAGATATATATACATATATTAAATGATTATATGAGGGGGATCTAAATTCTAATAAGTTCTCTCAACTGTCCAACTTGTTTGTTTGTGTCACTACTTTTGGATAATACTTCTGAATTTGGTTCTTCTATGTCATTATTAGCCTCAAAGTTTGAATGTTGACTTTGCAAGTTGGAAGTTGTTTATATATTGTTATTTATGTGGAATTCTTCATTAGCATCAATTCATATAGTGATTGCATTTTGTCATTTCAGGTTTTGATGAATGATAACTTCTACTACCATCTCTAACTAAAACTGGTTTGAGTGCCAAATGTCAAGGCCTCTTGCAGCCATAGTAGGAGGTGCTGCAGGAGCTGTGGCATTTGTGGGGATAGTAGTAGTTCTTATTTGGTATTGTTTGTTCCATAGTAGAAGTGCTTCAAGAACTTCTGAGACTGGGTCTTCTGAGCCTTCTTATCAAGGTAACTTTCGACATTTGTGTGCCATCTCGATACTGAGGCGTTCGCAATTCCTAACAGCTACAAACTGTATTTCTGTTCATAACCTGGGGGGGAGGTTGGGGGGAGTGAGATAGTGAGAAGAAACATGGGGGTGTTTTTTGGGTTGTTTGGAGGAAAAGTTCATTAGATGGGATGTTTTAACTGTTTCTAAAAGTGAGAAGCTTTGAGTTTTTAAGACCAGGTTATCAACCTCCATTACACTCATTGTACTGTTTGCCTCATTCATATTTAGTAGGAAAATCTGGTGGCATTGAGTTGTCAATTCGAGAAGCAAGGCGCTTTAGCTGGGAAGAATTGTCTGCTGCTACAAAAAACTTCAGTGAACAAAGTTTAATTGGAGTTGGAAAGTTTGGAGAGGTCTACAAGGGTTTGCTTACAGAGGGTGTGCTAGTGGCCATAAAAAAGCGGCCCGTTGCACCTACTCAGGAGTTTGTTGAAGAGGTAATGATCATCCTCTGATGGGGATTGGCAATTTCTTGTTATCGTGTTCAGCTGTGCTTTCTATACTGCTTTATTTTTTCATATATTCAATGCTTTCTGCCAACTAACCTGTTAAAAACCATATGTAAAATTTTCTGTAATGCTGATTTTTCGTATTATCCATGTTTTCTGCCATCTAACTCTGTTCAAATGCAAAGCAAATATGTTTCTGTACTGCTTATTTTTCGCTTACTTGTCCAGGTTCCATCTAGCAACCTCAATTAGTGTATTTTGATACTACTATATCTCTTCTACATGTTTACTGCCAAATTTGATGACTAGCAACATGTTAAAATATCTATTAGGGACCTGCAAATTTTTTTGTTGAACTTTTCGGTATTAGCTATGGTAGGTACTAGGTAGTAGGTTTCAGTGAAAAGTTGATGACTTTAGTATGCATTAGACTTTGTTTTATTTATCGATCTTTTCTTTTCAAATTAAGTTTTGTGTGGTACATATGTCTCAATGGCATGGCTTTGTGTACATTTGCTTTGTTTATATTGGAACATAGAGCAAAACTCTTGAACCAATTTTTATTTTACTCATGCTTGGCTCTTATGGCTAGAAAGCTGCCAATATTTCTGGGCAAATTCATTGCCTTAAACTTTATTTGAGATTTTGTGGTTCTCCAACTTCTCTTGGATTTGTTATAGATGGTCTACAAGGGACTGCATTAACAACATACAGTGTGATTTCATGCTCTTGAGAATGGTCCTTGAGATCAAAGTGATTTGTTCACATTAAAGGATATATAATAATGCTAAGTGTGTATCTCGTGCTCTTACTAGTAAAGTTGGTCCTGTTTATCATAGTCACCTGCATTTCTAATGATTTTGTAATCCATCAAACAATAATTTTGGGATTAGGTACGCTATCTTTCATCTATACAGCATCGGAACATTGTTACACTTTTGGGTTACTGCCAAGAAAAGGATCAGCAAATTCTTGTTTATGAGTACGTACCTAATGGAAGTGTTTCCAGTCATTTATATGGTAAGTATTAGCAAGTTTTCTCTTTAGTAAATAAAAACTAACACCATAAATCCCAAGTTTGGGATGTATTTCCATACTAATCCATGTTTAGATTTATTAATAATCTCAAGTTTGAGTGTACCTTCCTATGTTAGTTCCATCTTAAAGTTGATCAATTGAACAAGTAAGAATAAGTGTCATGTGTGATGGCCCTGACAACCTGATGAGTTGAATGGAGAAAGAAGAGATATAAGATTGAGAATTTGGACCCCAAAGATGACGACAAGACAACATAAGCTATGAAAGTTTGAAACAGGTGATAGGTCACTCTGGACAAATTTGGGAAGGATGCCCACAAACTTGAGATTATTAAAAATGATCGAACTTTGATTTAATGTGGGCTGCGGATGACGCCTAAAACTTCAGAATTATGATGTCAAATTTCTCTCCCTTTATTAGATCTTTCCATGCTCTTTAATCTTTATCATTTTAATAGTAAGCAACTCTACAGGACCTGGTCATGGCTCTCGAGAAAAGCTGGAATTCAAGCATCGATTATCAATAGCTCTAGGGGCAGCTAAAGGTGATCCTCTGCCAAATCCGTGAGCATTTGTGGCTTTCCTGGTATTAGTTTTTCTTTCCCTATTTCCCCCAATAAGCTAAGAGAAAAACAAAATCTGAGAAACAAGCAAAACAGATTGAGATATACTATAAAAGAAACATGAAAGGAATAAATCTTAGTGGAAGAGTTCACCTTGCAAACTTTGGCAAAAGCATATATGAAAGGGAGAGGTTTTATTCATAATTAGCGATAAACATCTAAAACAACCATCAAATTCAACAAAATATAATCTAAACTACCAGAAAACATTTTTTTTACAACATTCTGATAATTGCCTTTCTTTAGTTGTTTCCATTATAAAGCTTCTTTTCAAAGGCTCAACTACCCCCGTAACTTTCTTTGTGAATTACTTGCATTGCAACTTGTACTTGAAAGTAAAGGTCCAAAAGACAATCATCAGAGACCATATTTCAGATTTTAGAGATTAAATTTATGAAAGGAACATTTGTAGCAAACTACTCTCTCCGACCCTTAATGTTTCCTCATTGGGGTTGGACATGTAAATTTAGTATTCTCCCTCCATTCGTTAAGGATTTTCCCTTTCTTTTTCGTTCCTTAAACTTCTTCCCTATTTTGTTTTGTTCCATCTGTTTTTCAACTTTTTTCCTCAACCCACCAAATGCTTACAGTTGGTCCATTGACTACACGTCCACACCCATGTTTGTAATCGACCTTGTCTCTCCTACCTTCACAATCCTTCACTTTGTCCTCTGTAGTAGTAGGGAAGATCTTTAACAGGAGTAGTTTCTAAATATGGAATAGCAAATTGACACTGAATAGGGAGGGAAAAAATTGTAAGATATATTATTGAGGTGGAGAGAGGAAAAAAAAAGGATTGATTCGTTGATATGATGGACAGTAAAGTCTTTGACTAAAGAGTTGTATCACTCAAAACAGAATTGTGAAAAATCTTTCAGGAAAACCTTGATAGGAAACCATATAAAACATTAAGGAACTAAAGGAGTAATCGAAAGATATGAAAATGAAGGAATGACGCATAATACCGGCAGTAAAATGTTGATTGCATTATTATTGAAAATAAAGAATCAAGCCTAGGGTTTTCATTTGAGAGAGGAAGAAAGAGGTTCTATAAGAAGCTTTTGCATGGATTATCTTTCTTCACTAATTTCTCTGATTATAAAGTGCTGCAGATTATTTTTACTGATCAGAGATGCCTCAATTGCCACTAACACCTTGCAGGTTTGGCTCATCTTCATTCCATTAGCCCCCGTTTGTTGCACAAGGACTTCAAGACCTCGAATGTCCTTGTTGATGAAAATTTTGTAGCAAAAGTTGCAGATGCAGGAATCCGGAATTTTCTTGGAAGATCCGATGTAGTGGGCCCGTCTTCTCAAGTGGAAGCTGATGAGGTTTTTCTTGCTCCAGAGTATGACTCTTAACACTTACATACTTACAGATATGACAGCTTGCCTGCAATATTATATAATGCTATCTTCTGTCCTTGAAGGGTAAAAGAGTTCAGACAGTTTTCTGAAAAAAGCGACGTGTACAGTTTTGGGGTTTTTCTCTTGGAGTTGGTCTGTGGGCAGGAAGCAAGAGAATCATATTCCCCAGACTCCAACCAAACTTTGGTTGAAAGAGTAAGAATCTCTCATCTAATGCCACTGTACTCTTCTGTTTTAGTGACTCCTTCTCTTGGCTTCATGAAAACTCATTAGTCATTTCAACTGCTAAAAGACAATATCATCGTATGTGACATCTTCGTCGTGATTAGTAATTTAGGGTACTAGGACACAGAATAGAAACACTGAAACAAGGGCCATCTATTGATAGACATATGAATTATGATTGGGGGTGCATGTGAGCTCTGAGTATACATCCATATTTTCGTAACAAGGCTATACGGAGAACTTCTTTTCCACTTAGCAAAGAGGAGAAATTGGTGTAGGGATGGCAACAAGTGGATTCACCAAAATACCCGTCACATTTTCCGGCGTAGAGTTCTCCACATAGCCCAACTCATTGTTTTATACTTAGGCATTTGTTTATTACACTTGTTGGCTTACTTGGAAGATATTTCTCTTAACAAACAAATTCTTTCTTTTTCGAGTAATTAGGTGCTAAATTACAATGACTTCAGCACTGTCTCTACCATGGTTGATCCAAGACTAGGAAATAGGTTCACAGTGGAAGGGATGGAAGAGTTTGTACAGCTGATCGTCCGTTGTATAGACCCTTCAAGTGAACTCCGACCCGGGATAAGTTACGTGGTATCCGAACTTGATGGTATATTGGAGAAAGAGATGAACTTAACAACAGGCATGGGGGAAGGAACCCCTACAGTGACTCTTGGAAGCCAGCTTTTTAGAGCTTTGAAATAAAAGGGCACCAAGAATATGCATGCATGCAGCCTCTAGTGTGATTTTCTGTTATATATATCTTCATTCATCTTGTGCATCTTTTGCTCTATATCTTTATTTATTCAAGGAAAAAAAAAAGGTCGTCAAAGAAACAATGCAGCTGTTTGATAATTGTATAAAGAATGGCTGTAATATTTTTTGATTTTTTTCCCCTTCAATCATATATGTATGCAATCAAAAGACCTTATTCTAAACAATTATTCGTTTGTTAATATATAGGGGTGATCTGATTTTGCTCATATTTGACTGAGTTATGTTCAACTTTGCAAATTGTAATAGAAAAGAATGACATGATAATCCAAGTTTTCACTCAATCTTCACAATATAATCTGAAGTTTTGGGAGATTCCTCACATCAATCCAAGTAGTTATTTTTCTTGTCTATATTAATTCAATTTGATGATTTAATTCTGAAATAGCTATCCATTTCTTGTAAGTTACATTTTTATCAAATTTTGTTCTATGATATAAAAGGAAAGTTACATTAATCAAATTTGGTATATGATATAAAGGAAAATTAACCATTCGGTTAATTAAAGAAGGGTTTTTCTACGTTATACCCTTGTATTTTTTCAATTTCTACGTTGTACCCCAAGCTTTTCAAAATTCCACACAATACCCTTAAACTTACCTTTTTCAACGAACAATGCCCCTACCACTGATTATACATCATTAATTTTGTCTATTTTTTATATTCTGGTAGAACGAATCTAATTAGTGAATCACAAATTATTATAATAAACGGTCTAATTTTAATATAAAATTAGACAATGCAAACCTACGTTCTCCTAAGAAGCCCATTCAATTTCTCTCTAACCTAACACTATTTTTAGGTATCTTGCACCATCCTAGTCGTCCATTCTCTTCTCTCTTCTTTTATTTCCCTTCTAAATTTTGAATTAGAACAAACAATTTTTAAAAAATGTCCGTCAGTCTTACAAAATGGATTAAGCTAGTCACTAAATGGATTAAATCAGTCACTAAATGAATTAAAGAATGTTATTAATGAATATATTAAACTGGTCACTAAATAAATTAAAATGGTCACTAAATAGATTAAAGTAGTCACTATATTAAGAAATATGATCTATTCTCTTCTTAATATTGGGCTTGGGCCGCGCCTACTTTTAAATTAAAAGTAGACGGTCTCTTACAAGACCAACTGTTAGTGAATAACCTTATGAAGGTTAAACTATGTATGAGTTAATTTAGTTCCAATAAATTTAAAAAAATAAATGAAAGTAATGACATATAATCAACAGTTTGGGCATCGTGCATTAAAAAAGGTAAGTTTGAGGGTATCGTGTAGAATTTTTAAAAAGTTGGGGTAAAATGTAGAAATTGAAGAAACACAAGGGTATAACGTAGAAAAATCCATTAAAGAATGTCCACTAAACTTGGTATTTTTCATTAAAAAAAAAAAGATAAAGTCTTGTATAAGATCTTTCAACATGATCATTTCATCATAATTTAATATAAAATCAAGGTTTATAACTCACGCTAAAACATGTGAGGAGGTCTCATGCAAGACTTGATTTGTATTGTATGTACTATACATCTTATGCCTTTATAAATAAAGTGGAGGCTCGTTAAAAATTTTTGTTAGTGTGATATGTAAACCGGTTCATTTCAAACTTCAAAGTACTTTTTTCCTTTCAATATCCTTCTATTAGGGATTTCCTCATTCTTTGTATTGATCACAACTAAATCAATTGAAGATTCGACTTATTCTAATATGCAAATACAATGAAAAATCCTAAAATTAGAACCATACGAACCAACAACCTTTTTAATGTGAAACAATAAAATTGTTTTCTCAACCTTTTCGTTAGATAGAAATAAAGATTGAGAAAAATAAATAAATTTGCATTACAATATGATTAGGATGTATAAAGAAGGAATAGAAAATGTCTTCACAATCTCATATAAGAAAAAAAGAGGTAAAATCTTACACGATCTTAGTTATCATTATGAAAGAATCGAGATTTACAGTCATCGTAGTTGAACAATATTTCCTTGAACAAATCCTCCAATTTCCTTTTTTTTTTTACAGGTCAATATCCCAATATCACTAGTATAAGAATTTCGTTTTTATGAATATTTCTAAATAAATGCTTTTCATATATTCAATATCAATGTAATATTTTACTTTGTCTTTGAGGGAAAATATTTTACCTTTTCTGAAGGTAAAGTAAGATCCCTTGCCACTGGCGGATACACAGGGGTACAGTGGGTACAACTGTACCCCATTCATTTAGAAAAGCAGATATATATAGTTTACACATGCAGATTTTTATCAAAACTAGTGTTTGTTTCAGTGGTAAGGGAGAGAGAATTGATATAAGAGTGTGAGGGGTTGCATATTCGATTCTTGTAATCTACCTTTCAATCTTTCTTTCTTTTTCTTACTCTTTCTTTTTTCTCAAATGTTCTTTAGCAACATTTTTCCTTCCTCTTACTCTTTTAGTCCCTACTAAATAAAAGGAATAACTTATGTAGAAGTTAAATATGCAATTCTTATTATACATACACCAATATGAATTATAGAAAGTTGCTAACTTATATTAAAAGTGTCGGGTTATTTTGTATTTTTTTTATCTTACTTCTATATATGTACTTATTAAGTCATCATTTTATCTTCTGATAACCATTTTTCACCTTATTCCATTAACATGATTATGTGACTTATATCAACAACAAATTTTAAAAAAATTCTTCTACAATAATTTATCTTTCAAATTTTCTTCAGAACTCAAATTCATTACCTTTATCCACATCTTGTATCGGAGCATTTATATCATATAATATTTTTTCCTATATATTAATGTGTATTTTTAGGTTAAAGTTGGCGAAATTTGCTCCAAAAAATAAAATATAGCCGAAGATTAGGGACGGAAAAATGTTATATTTTATGAATCTAATTGCTCATTATTCCGTACCCCCATTTTCGAATTTCTATATCCCCCACTGTCCCCTGCAAGTTTGGAGGATCAAACCCCTATCACAAGGATGAAAAGATGACCTCCAAATAACTAAGTCAACCTTGATTCTTATTCAATATCAATATAATTAGGCTAACTAAAGAAAACAATTCACTTTCTAAAATTAGTTTTGGTTCCCCGAGCGAATACCTCAAGTTATTACGGACAATTATTATGACACACCGATTGACGATTATATCATCAAACTTAAAGACATATAAGTCTTATTAATTAACAAGTCACTAATGTTCAAATTTTTCTAAGACTCGATCGTATGACCTCTAAAATCAAAGATAGTATCAATATCACTAGACTATCACCTAATGCTTGCTAATGTTCAAACCTGACGTAACCCTTAACATCGATCCAAAATCACCAATTTCGAACAGGCCACGAGGGAGTTTGACAATTAGAGTTTTGCAGCAAAAATAGAATTTTGAACCAATTTTAGAGTTTTGATTAGTCAAAAACTCTATAAGAGGTGTTTGGTAAAAGAGAGTTTTAGAGGAAGTTTTGGAATAAAAACTCTCATAATAAAAAAGCTCATAGTAGGAGATTTCTATTTAGAGGATTACATAAAAAATTCTTCAATGACTTTTTTGCCTCTAATAATAATATTACATATGTATTAAAATATTTTATAAATGTCCCTTTAAATAAATAAATATCAATAAGTTTTTAGTAATCAATTAATTATTACCAAACACTTTTATAAAAAAAAAATTATCAAATCAACAATCAAATATACTAAACAAAAAATTAAAACTCTAACAGCTAAACTTTAAACTCGCACCAAGCCACCAACCTATACGGGTTTGCACAGAACCATAAACCTCTCAAGTCTCAAAACCCCTCTCTCTCCTCGTCTCAAAAACCCTCTATTTTTCTCTTTCCTTACTTTCACTTTCTCTTCCATTAAAACTCTCTGATTAACTGACGAAAAATGAGGTTTACAAAACATAAGCGACACAGAAAGATTGTTAGGTTTTACACCGCTTGTTTTGGTTTTAGGGAACCTTTCAAAGTACTGTGTGATGGTACTTTTGTTCATCACTTAGTTTCTAATCATCTTTCTCCTGATACTTCTGTCTCTAATGCTCTTGGTGCATCTGTTCAGCTCTTCACTTCTAAGTTATTTTACTTCCTTTTTTTGCTAACAATTTATTCTCTTTTTTTAAATTTCCCATTAATTGTAACTAATTTGTTATTTTTACTGATTTTATGTGGGTGATTTTGTTTTGGGTTAGATGTGTTATTGAAGAATTAAAGTCTCTTGGAAGCTCACATGCTCAATCTTTTCATGCTGCTCGTAAAGATTTCAAGCTTGCAAGGTTTGATTTTTTTTGGGGAAAGTTTAATTAGATTGGAACTTGTTTTGATGGTTGCCTGATTATGTTATTTTGATGGGTTTTGTGTAAGACTTTTTTTTGTTAATTGTGTCAAATGGGTTTATATTGTTTTTGAATGTATGAATTTTTGGAATGTTTATATCATTAAAATCCTTGCTTGTTGATACAATAATAGTATGTTACCCAGTTGGAATTTTTTCACAAAGTCCCAAACTCCCAACTCTTATGTTCAACTTGTTGGTATTCCTAATGTGCAATTATTGGACATTTTTTTGGTTAGAATTCTGCTAGATAGTTTATGGGATTTCATTATCAATTTCATCGTGGTCGGCGAGTTCCTTATTCATGTCAGCTGTCCTTGATTCTACTGAATTGTGCTTGAAATTGTCAAGACTTCATCTTGACTTTGTTGCTTTGGTGAACGTTTTTTTGTAACTAAAGAAGCCCGAAAGTTCTAATATCAGTTTTTCCTTTGTACACTTTTTCATTCTTACCTAGATGGCAAGCTTTGCTACTAGTTCTCTTTTTTTGAACTTGTTTATGATACGATCTTGTGTAGGATTTTGTATGCAGGGGTTATGTGCTCTTAATCATGAGTTTCCTTGATATATTAACCACTTGACTTTGTGGCAGATGTGAGCATGAAGAGAAGGAAAGTGCTTTCAATTGCATGATCGAGATCATTGGAGAAAATAATCCTGAACACTTTTTTGTTGCTACTCAAGACATGGATTTACGGAAGAAGTGTCGGAAGGTAACTATAAGTATATGTTCCCTTCTCTATTGTATCTGTTCTCTGGTAGTAGGTATGTGGAAATAACTTTAAAAGATTCTATAATGAAATCGTGTTATATTGTGATAGCAACTTTTGGATAGCAATATCACCCATAATGAGCTATTGTTGTTCTTGTCCAGGTATATTTTGAGTTATTTTAGAACTCGGTAAAGATTTTATATGTTATATAGGCATGCTTTTTCAATTCAGCAATTGTTCCTGTTTTATACCTAGTTAAACCGATGATTATGCTTGGATTTTTCACTTATTTATCGTCATTGAGATGGATGCATGTTTCCCTTCTTGCATCCCTTTGTTGTCTGTGCTGATGGGTTAGAATGGAGCAAATGAAGCAAAATAGAAAACAAGGTTTTTTTTTTCACAGGAATCAAACTGTAGCTATTTTTCTTGAGCTGAGGCCTGATGCATAAGTCCTTATTAAGACAGTCAGCTTTGAATTACTTAACCATCTGATTTGCAAGTTAGTTTGAGTCTCCAAGATACATATTAGAATCTTGCCTATCAGAGTGTATCTGTTAGGTTATAATATACTTCTATAAACTATTGGTTATGCTTATAATGGACCCTTAATAGCAGCCATGAGGTGCTCTTTAATAAGTGATTTTCCTATGGCCACAAGGAATCACTTACTTCATTTGCTGATGTTTCCGTGGAGAATAACTTAATCTACCAGATTAGTCGAGGTGGATGGAAGGACAACAAGAGAAACGTGTTAGAAAGAGAGACTTAAGTAGGATTTTAACCCTCTTCATTTTTGTGTAGATAATAACCATTCCATGCCTGGTTCTTTCGATTAATGTATATGAAAATGTTTGGGCATTTATACATCAAACCCTTATTATCCATATTTAAAGTAAATTTTATTATCAACGCAGACATTTAGATAATGTCCAATTAATAAGACCTTTATTTAGAGCTGCAGTGCAACTGTTTATTTAGTCTTGATATGTTAAGGAGGGAAAACATGTTGGAGCGGCTGCCACTTTAGTATATTATATAAATATTTTTTTGAGGTGGTGATGGTGGCGACGGATGCCATTGGTGCTTATATTTTGGTGCTTCAGTCATCAATAGAGGGGTTGGAATATAAACTCAACTTTATAAACTCAGTCTCAGATTCAAAATATGGTCCTTTAAGATACCTAGCTTTTGTGGTGGGGAAAAATAAATAAACTGCTTCTGAGTATTTTTCAAAAAGAAATTTGACTAACTGATGTAAATTCCTAGCTTTTTTATAGATATATGTAACTTTAGTGTAGGACATGAAGAGCCAACTACCATATCTATGCTAAGAACCAAGATAATCCTTAGCTAATTTCTCAGTACGACAGTAGAATTAGAGGAATTAGGAAGAAGGATTACTGAAGAACTTAAGAGAAAATCACTAAGATATGATTGTATTGATGATCAACACCGATTACAACCTAGCCAATATTCGACAGTTTTTAGAGATCTCCCAAGTAATCATTTCCCTCGCTGAACTTCTCAACTTTCAAGATGCCTTTCACATTCTAAGTTGCTCTGTATTTATACTATTTTCCCCAATAAACTATCTAACTTATTTCCCGGCGAACTATCTAACTTATTTCCCAGGTTAACTAAAGAAGATAATATCTAAATTACCCTCCCCCAAATGTCAGTTCTTAGCAACCTTATAAGAGACTAATTATACCTTGAAGAACAACTACACCCAACCATTGCCCAATGTTGATTTAAAAAGTAATATAATTTTCTCTCTTGTAACATGTATAACCCTGAAAAAAGGATAGGAGTTAGCTCAAGTGGGTAGAGCGCTCCCCCTTGGCCGGGTCAGGGGTTCGATCCTTACTCCCAGCATTATGTTGGGGTATTTCCTTAGCATGCTACGCATGCCTTACCAGCCAATGTGTTGGTGTTTCCTACAGGCTAGTAGCCTTGTAGGGGTTAGCCCTTCGGCTGACTTAATTTCCTAATCAAAATATAAAAAATAAAAAAATGTATAACCCTGAAATTGTCAAGGCGTCTTGGCATTTAAACAATGGAATTAAGCTCTTCAGTGTGTATCACTAGGCCTGGAAGCCTTGATGATGATTGAAGCAATGACATTTATTGCATGGATTCTAGTAAAATTGTGTTTTTCCATTGTCCTGTAATTTTATTTGTTATCACTTGATCTTGTAGCCACAATCAATTATCTTAGAGATAACATCGTGAAATGACACAAAGAAGGCTAGAGTATAAATCTGCAACAAGATCATTGCCGGTGTTTCTTTGGTTTGTGTTTTATACTTCAATAATGTTGAAGAAAGTACTATTCCTGTGCTTCTAAGCTGATCTTAGCATGATATGCCACTTTTCAATGAGTGCGTTTTGCAATGATCTATAATTTGGTGAAGCTGTGCTTGCCTAGAGGCAATTTGTATAATTTTGTTTTTGCTAAATCCTTCCCAGATACCAGGAGTCCCTGTGCTCTTTGGTCTGCGGAATGCTGTGTTTGTTGAGCAACTTCCGTCATTCCAGCGTGAATATGTGAAGGCTGCTGAAGAAAGAAGGTTACATATGACTGATTCAGAACAGAAGTTGTTACAGAAGAGAGTAAAGAGCATATTGAATGCAGAAGAATTGAAGGACTCTTCTAATGCCGAGGAAGAAATTGATGAGGAGGATTTACGGGGTCAGGTTATAGCAAGTCGAGAGCCTAGGAAGACGGATGCAAAGGACAAGGTTCAATTTAAAAGGAAAAAAGCAAAGGTTATATTCCTTTATAATGTTTCACTTTTTCTCGTGTTTTTATCACTTTTGCATACCTGCTGCTCCTACGTGTTTCCGGTGGCTACTGTGGAGAAAGGTTTCATTTTAATCATTTTCACTGATCTGTGATGAATAGGTCTAGTAAATAAACACTGACATTCAGTATAACTAATATATGAAAGAAGTTTATAGAAAGTTTTCTTATAGCTCCAAAGTTTTGAGTATATGGGCCTAGAACCTATTTCGGGAGATTCTCTATGGGCCTCTGTGCCACTGCTTAGAAACATCTGAAGCTGAGGGTAGCGGCTGAACTTTTGAAATAAATAGCCCTTTTACAAAAGCTTGATCGGCATGCTGGATTAGAATATTTGGTTATTGAGTTTGAACTCTTCAAGTCCTTACTGCAGAAGAGTAGAAATGTCCTCATTAAAATATCCGTCCTTTTTTACTGGTCATATGTGGTAACGTTTATTTTCTATGGATTATGGAAGTGCGGTCCCAGAGCTCAAGACGCTGTCTAAAACTCGTGTCGATTATAGAAAAGCATTTCTTTAAAAATGAAGCAAACCTCATTCTCTTGTTCCCTCCCGGAAAAACAGCAGATCTAGATGCAAAGAGTTTCTCTTTCACTTATCCTGTAAAGCTGTTAGTTGAACTATAAGTGGTAATAGAACGCTGTCTTTCATCGGATGGTACATAGTAATTTTGGCTGTTAACTCTATTACTGAGGCATACACACTTATCAATATTATAGCATTTTACATACGTGAAAACTCTTGACTCATATTTTAGGCTTGACAAAGGTTAAAATTTGGTTGCTCAGATGCGTTACTTGTTCTGTCGATGGCTGAATCTATAGAATACTCTGGCTGACACATTGCAGGCTTGGGATACATGACAGAGAAGAGACATACCAGGATATGACTGGTTCTTCCAGGATAGATATTGACAGAGGATCAGAGGAATCGAACTAAGAGGGAGAAACATAATAACGTTGATTTAGCTTCAATGTTGTTTCTGCCCAACGCTTGGCACGTCATACTTATTTTCCAATTTAGTGTTTGGATAGAAAAACTCGAAATGCCAACTAACAGTGAATTATATATACCAATACTTGGAATACTAGAAATTCTGATGGAGAGTGCAGCAAAGCATAATTTTTTCTGTTACTTCTCTGGTGTATTTTCCAATTATGGCCACATATGTGTTTCTCTAGTTTCTCTTAATGATGGGAGAGGAGTTGTGTTTTTTTGAATAAGTCATTTCTTTTTTCTTTCTTGTAGTGACTTTGTGTTTTTCTGCAACCTTTATGCTTTCTCTGCAGACATTAATCAAAGAGTGAACCATATTGTGCTCAAGACTAGAGGAGCTGAAAAGTCTCTACTGTTTTTCTACTTGTTCTCCCTTTATATGCTGTGATTTGTACGGGGAAAGGGAGCTATGTATTGTTTCAATATTTTTATGGGGTAATTAGATTACTTTGTCTAAACTCGTTCTTTTAGCTTTAGTGGTGTAATTTATTATAACTTTGGAACTCTTGAGATGCATGATCTGTGCTGGTGCCTAGAAAATAGGTCTAGACAGTAGACTTTGAAACTCAGATATTGGTTCTTCTGATCCCTAGACCTCTCAGACAGTCTTCAAGGAGTCTTGAGTAACATAATTAAAGAGGTTGATGACCCTCGATACTCTTTCATGAAATTGAAAGGCTACCAAAAGGTACGGTGCGAAGTATAACTTGCAACAAGATGTTATGTATCACTTGAAGTCTTGAATTATAGATACAATAACATCATTTTTGGTCCTGCCTTTGGGGGTCGAAGACCTTGAATTGTGAATTTAAAGTTATTTGTCGTTTCATGTTGCTGTGTTGCAAACATTCCCATGGGATATCACCTTTGTGGTGCTATATCTGTTACACGTCCTGACTGGCTGCTCTTCCTGAATGTATGCTCCCTCCCTGACCCCCCATATCCGCTGCTGATATTTGGACTAGTGGATAAGTCACTGTTGAAGTTTCTAAGAACTTGCAATAATGTATCTTCTTGTTTCTTGGGCTGTTTATTTGAAAATAATTATATGTTTACTTTTTATATGTCAATCTCACACATAAGCTTTTGTTGCTTTTTCCAACATTGCAGGGTCCAAACCCACTGTCATGTAAGAAGAAAACTACAAGCAGTTCAGCCCCTAATGCTGGAAAGGTGAGTTTGTCTTATTTATTTCAATAACTTGTGGATATCTTTTTCTAGTTCAGAATTTGCATTTGTTATCTGAAGATCATAGTCTACTGAGATGCAATGTGATTCTGGTAATAGTGATAAATATGCTGCTTTCTTTTCCCTATTCAAGCTGTGATAAGTCACACAGTAGGGGAAAAAAGAGGATGAGATAGCCACATTCAGGGCATGCTTGGACTATTAAGTGGATGATTGAGGAAAAATAAAAAAGAATGAAGGTGAATGAAGGTCGTGATACATGAGAATAGTTATTAATCGTGTAAGGAGGGAGAATCATTACCCTCATTTGGGTAATAGTTACACACGTAACACGACCCCCCCCCCTCTCCCCCGGAAAATGAAGGTAATAGTTCCTCTTTCCATCTCTCTCATTGCATTATCTACATCGTCACTTCTACTACCTCGTAAAGTAACCTTCACTTTCCTCATTTTGTGGCCATTACTGCCACTTTAAGCATGCCCTTACAACATTATATTTCACTTGTCCCTGGATTTCAATAACCTCGCAGCCAATGATGTTAGCGTAATGTGTAAAGACTGAGGTCTTAGGTTCAGTAGACCTCGCCAAACTTACCTGTACCTGTTAACCTGAACTATACCCTAAATCATAACAAACCCAACCCAAATAGGAAACGGAATTAGATGACCCGTAACTCGTTTGCTACCTGATGTTAGCCTGGCTGGTAAAGCTAAATTTCTATTTCTTGCAAAGTGTGTCATCTCATTGAGACACGGATTTGTGGATGCAGGCTGATAAGACTAGTAGTGATGCCAAGAGAAGCAGGCCTCGGAAGAGGAAGAGATCTCGCACGGACAAATCATCCTCAAGGACTGATGGTGCTAGTGCTTAGTAAATTGATTTGACCCTATCAGTTTTGTTTATCTTAGAGTATCATAATTCATACATGTATTTGGTTTTATGGCTTATAAGTTAGTTTGTTATCGGGTATCCATAGCTACATCTATGCTTCCTATATTATATTAGGAATTGTTGATGCTACACGTTATAGGATTTCAAAAACAATTTAGAAACACAACATAGCATTTTTTTCATCGTAGGTATTGGACACAAGGATTTCTTTTTACCGGAATGCATTGTGCATCAATCAGTGAACACTAAACATGGCTATAATCCAACGTCAAATTGTTTTGAAGGCTCCTATTTAGTACCATATATGACTAGAATATGTTCATAAATGGTCTTTGATGATCCTTGGATGCGATCCGAGAGGTAGTCTTGGCTAGCCCTCGGGAGTCGAGAGTGGTGAACATGGGACTTCTCGAGCTCCGGCGATGATTTCACTCGAGGAGCTTCTAGTGTTGGAGGATATCTTGGGATTTCTTGGATGGGTGGGATGATGGGATCCTATATTAATGTCGTGTACAACTCGTTTCATATCTTATCAAAGCTTGCACTTGACTTCCGTTGTAACTTTGCTTGTATTGCTTGGCCCTTCCTTAGAGAGTTCTTTTTTGATAGTTTCGTATTTATAGATATCATTATGCATCAGTCATTGACATCACCGTCATAGAGAATCATGTGGGAACCAAATGGTTGGAGCTCCCATCTCTCAACTTCTTGGTCGGGTGTTCGACTTTTATTAGCCTTAATTTGGGAAGTTTGTGTAAATATTTGCTTTTAGGTTAATAAAAAAATTAACTCTCCGTCATTGAACATGGCTATATTCTAACAAGATTTGCCTACAATTCCTAACATCACCCTATTACCCCAGGAAATCTTATACTTGTCTTTTAATACCTAGTCTCTTTCTCTTATTTATAATTTCTTTATTGTTATCTTGAGTCTTCTACCAATGCATGAGTTATAAAGAAATATATATTATTGCCTTTTTATTCATGGGATGATGGGAACTCTTGCAAAAAAAGCTTGTTGGATCCGTGATTAGTGCAGAAATAGTCTAAAGTAGTCGAATTAAAAGGTTACAATTCACGCTTTTGAAATTCTTTTAGGAAATAAACATTATAGGGTAACCTAAGGAGACCATTTGAAATCAAATCCATCTAAAAAAAGAAACAAAATAGCATCCATTGAAGTTTTAGGTGATTCGTGCCAATTATTTCACCCAAAAAAACTAACTTAAATGAACTAAAATACCCAATAGATTACTACGATTAAGTAAAAGTGTAGAAAGATTATAATACTATCAATACCATTAGGTTTTTCCGACACTTTCAAGAGTCTTTGTAATTTTTTTTTTCTAACTCAAGCATTTCACCGAGTTTTCAAAATAGAAAGAAAGTAATCCGATATCCTAAGTTTTACTGATCATAATAATTTAACAAAGTACTACTATTCTTACTTCTAATATCTACTATCCCCAAGTCTAAATACATAATAGTACAATAATAACTTATACTTCATTTTTTGACTAAAATACAGAATAATTGAATGACATCCTTTTGTTGTTGACTTGTTACAAACAATAGACAATCAAATACACGAGAAACTCTAAGTAACCAATCATTTGAGTTCCAAAGGGACTCAAACAACCAAAAAAAGGAAAAATCAATATAACATAGGGCTTACAACAAAACCACCAATATCTCTGTTAATATTTATAATAAGATGAAATATTTCTAATGTTTTTTTTTAATTGCACCATTTGGTATGGGCACAAGAAACAAAAAAAGAGAAAAGAGTAAAAATAGACACAAGTACCTTTAATTATCGTGGGTGGATTGTAACTTGCAATTCAAAAGGAATTTATTTGTCTATGTATTGCTCTATTCTATCTTTTAGGTCACGACTTCATGTCAACAATTATATTGTCATGCCATTAAAGCCTATATGTGACAGATATTCCATTTCAAAAATAGAAACAATTGGGATATTCCATTTTCATGCCTATAGGCTTGCTTCGATCAAGCTGTTGGGTAAGTCAAAAGAGGGTAGGAAGGTAAATTTGGTCCAAAAACTTTACCACAATAGGAAATGATGCAATTAAAAAGAAACACCCATAATAGGAAAGTGGTGCAATAAAAAAAAACAGAGGAAATACGAAAGACAAGGTAACATATTGGTACTATCTTGTAGAGCTATGAAGTATACTTCCTCCGCTTTACAATAAGTGAAATACTTTCCTTATTTGAAATAATCATAATTCATAATAAGTGAAACCAAGCTCTAAATGGTTAAAAAAGTTCACTCTTATTACAAATATACCACCAAAAAGTAAGAGGAGACCACAACTTCAATACTTCTTCACTCTACTTTATTGTGGTCCCAACTTTCTCTCTCTAAATTCCTTGGTAACTCCCCACTTTCTCTATGTTTCACTTATTGTGAAACGGAGGAAGTATATAGCAGTGATGCTCACCCCCAGCTTCCATAATTTTTACCCAAAATAAACCGTTGAAATGTCCATACCGTAATCCATATTGGAGTATTGACAATCTGACAAGGATAATAGGTTCAGATAAGATCCAATAATTTCCAGATAAATTGAATATAAGCTTCAACGGGTTTCAATAAGTTCTGCAAAAATAAGTTATAGAGACACACCCTTAAATAGATAACAATTGTGTAGAACAAGAGAAATATCAAAGTCTCAGAGTATCACCATTCAAGAAAATGTCCAGCTAAAGACCTACAACCGCCCTTGAAGCGAATGCTGCAAGGGAGCCTAATAGGGTAACAACACCAGCAGGCAGGCTCTTACTGAAGCTTCAAATCAACACCCAGCAATAGGTCCAATCATGGATAAATTATCCGACAAATATTACGAAAAAGAACAATTCTTCACAACTATGTTACTCCTGACACTTTCATTTACCTAAAAAACCGGGTGTCGTGTCGTGTCCAACATGATACTTCACTTGGATACTTCATTTTAAACTAAAAACTTGTCTTTTTTCTACAAAATAACCGAGCCGGAGACCCGGACACCCGTATCCGAGTAGTCACTCGATTTGTGTCTGAGCAACATAGCTTCACATCATATTGGACTCCTCAATTCCTGCTAATTGCAATATCATCTTTGAAAGCCACTTAATAGCATTTTGTAGTTATGTTCATTAACAAGTTTTTTCATCTTCAATTCTTTCACCAAAGTGAAAGCATCAGCAGCTCTTCCTTTCCGGCAAAACTCATCCAGAAGCGTCTTGTACGTGATGAGATCAGATAAAATCTGCTTGTCAATCATCTCCCATAAAAAACTCAGAGCTTCCTCAACCTCGCCATCAATTGCCAAAGCACACACAAGCGAGTTATATGTTTTAGCACTAGCAACAAACCCCCTTTCCTTCATCTGGCTCAATAACTCCCTAGCATTTTTGGTTCTGGCTTGACCACATAGTCCATGGATGAGATTATCATAAGTTATTGCATTGGGTACACAACTATAAACAACACCCATCTGGTGAAACATCCTTAAGGCATCATTGATATGATTCGAAAGCACATACCCCTGTATCATCGAATTGAGGGAGAAGACATCAGGGTCTATTCCATCCTTAATCATTTGCCTAAAAAGGCATTCCATAGTACCCATATACCAGTGACTGATATAAGTATCCCTTCTACGACTAAGAAAAGCACCAAACAAAAGGTTGTAAGAAATAATCGATGGCCTGCAGTCAGAGCTTTCGGCCTTCTTCATGTGCTTGAACACAGTGATAGCTCTACTCAGCTTCCTGGCTTGAGTGAAGTAGTAAATAACAGTATTATACAGAGGCTCCGACCCAAAATGTGGAAGAGCAAGGGCTTGATCAACAACATCATACATTTCCTCAATCATCCCCCCGACCCCAAGCTTCTGAATCGTGATGTGGTACGTATCCACACTATGCTTAAACCTATGTTGTCTTGATGCCCAATTAAATAGTTCTAAACACACCAAAGAATTATCTTCCGAGGCAATGACACCGTGCAAATCATCAGCATCAAACCTTGCAGGAAGTTGGGATATAGCTTCATTAAACCGAGCCTCATTAAGCACGGGTTTATTGGCTAATCTCAGCCTTCTATTAACCCGTTTTCTATAAGCTCGTCGAAAAGGTCTATCCGTCTTGGAAGAATACCACAACAAGCTAGTAAAATTGGATTGTGAATAATTTGAATACATTGTTTTAGCTGAGATGATAGTAGAACTACCAATTCGAGCATCGATTACTTCATAAGGTGGCTTGAATTTAGATAAACAAAATCGAAATCGATCGAAACGACAAGCAAACATAAACCCGTTACAATTGTGCAACCTCTGCACTGAGAAGAGAAAAGATCTAACACACAACATCTCATATGGGAGCAGAATATATTATCAAACAAATTCATACCTTTCTTTCTAATTCCTCCATTAAATTCTTCCTAACAAACTCTTATGATAAACTGATTATGCAATCCCATAACAAAATTAGTCATGAATTTATTGGAATCAAAGTTCACAGTAAACTAAACTTCAAAACAAGTCTCAATTCAAAAGTAAATGAATTTTAATTAGTAAACAACTTACTCACACAAAAGCTACAACAGCCAGCCACAAATGCGGCAACAACGCCGAGAAGCGGGGGAGCACTGCGGCTGCGGCGGCGGCGGCGGCGGCAGCACCAGAGGAGAGAGAAAGTGAACAAATTTTTGGGGTTTCAATCTTTTGTAAAATGTTTGGAATGAATGTGAAACTTTGAACTTTGGACTATGGAGGATGATGACTTTGTCATCGATAAGGACAATTTGGTCATTTCATATTCATGGTTCAAAAATCAAAATTTTTAAAAACACTAATTTGGATATAATAATAATATTAATAATAATATTAATAATAATATTAATAATAATAATCTCTATTATATAAGTCAAGGGAGCTATGGTGCCCCTCTGAAAAGACATATATATCCTTAATCTCAGAAAGATAATAAAAAAAAGATTTTATTAATTTTTTAATCATTTGCAAAAATGGATAATAAAGAAAGTTCCGCATTACCGAAAAGAAATACATAAAAATGTGTAAAAGGGAGGAAACTCACAATTGAAAGTATAAGGGTCTGTTCGGTATTGTTTTTTTGTTTTTAGTTTTCAGTTTTTTTAAAAACAAAAAACCAAAAACATAAAACCAGAAAAAGTGGTTTTTAATTTTTAGTTCTCAGTTTTCAAAATCATCATGTTCCCAATAAATTTGACTAATTTTTTATTCATTATAGGACATATTTATATGACTTTGAAAATCAAAAAACCAAAAAACAGAAAACCACAGTAATACCGAACGGGCCCTAAACTAATGACCAAAAAATCATTTTTCAAAAAATTTAAAAGTAGAGATTGATAGAAATTCTTATTATCCATTTATAATTTCAAATAACATGCAATAACAAACTATAAAAGAATATAAAAAGTTAGAGAATATTCATTTTTTAATTTTTTTGGGATCACAATTAGTTGGAATAATAAATAATTAAAGAGATAAACATACATCATCAGATAATTTTTTTTATTGAAGCACTACTAACCATAGTATGTCTAAAATCCTCAACTACTCTGTGAAATTAAATTAAAGTACTACTCATAAAATACACATATAATATATATATATATATATATATATATATATATATATATATTTCTAAATAAATAAATAACACAACCTAGATCATTGTTCAAAAGGAGAGTTGTTGAATTATCTACCAATAGTACAAGATAACATATCATATCCTACTTCAACATAGTCCTCTATGAAAAAGATTACTCTTTACACAAGAACACTGCTAATAAAAAATCATAACGCTCATCAATATTCACCATAAATATTACACTAATTAGTTTTTAATACTTTTTTATGTTACTATTAATATTAATATATTGTCGCACGCATCGCGTGCATATACATTGTGTGTATATAGATGCTAGTGGTATAAATTCTAACGTGAGATCTCCAAATTTCATTTCTACATAATATTTGACAGTACGCTATAAAAGGTACATTAGAAGTCACATTTTATTTGTCATATATACCTTTTTATAAATATATAAATACATTGAATATTTACGTTTGAGAGCATAAAATTTTGTCTTTGATTCCACTATTTCTAATTGTACATTTGTACTCATATGTATAGAATTCTACCAAAAATCAGATCAACTAAATGAGTATGCATAGGGAGGGATGACCTGATAACTGGCTTATGGTGTTAACTGTGTTAGTACATGTTAGTGCCACATAACGGAACCTCTAAATTGAAAATCAGGATTTTGTATACATTTTGTTGTGCCTTTGGAGTAAAACAAGAAATCTATATATCTATATAGAACTTTTCATAGCATAAAAATCGTCATCTAAGTGTGTCAAAGATTGAACTTTCAATTCTATTATTGAATTAAAAATTTAGAGAAGAAAAATATATATCTAGTTTAGGTTAAGAGAAAGATTTGAGTTCAATTTACAAGAATTTGAGATAACGAGACTTATGACGGTCTATGTCATACACAAGGCTAAAAAAATTTATATCAAAAAATTACAATTTCTATTATATATGGCAACACATACGTGGGGATACCAAAAAATAAAAAAAGAATGAAAAAAAGGGAAGTAATTGCTTCATCCAAATGAAAAAAGAGGGAGAAAAAGAAAAAAGAATCACATTCAAACTAATAAATAGCAGTTTTTTTTAAAAAATAAAATAAAATGCAAAGACAATTCTATACAATTAATTTAATTTTCTATATATTTTCGCACACATTGCGTGCATATAAAGCTAGTAATAATAATAAATCAGGCTAATCCCATCATTTCAAATCCTAAACAAGCTCTCAGTTATTCAACTTTGATGCAATGACCTTTTTCATATTCCATAGACTAGTAGTATGTGATTCTAAAATAATCAACTTTAATTTGTTGACTCAAGGGCTATTGATACGAAATTACAAAGTACATGCCAATATGCTATATCCCATATCTTAATCAAAGTCAATGTTGTATACACAAATTTCGAGTCAAAATAAATAAGACAAGAAACAAAATAGCAAAAAAAAAATTTTACTTTAATACATGTATTGAGTACAATTTTTATAAACAGTTTATATTAGAAAAAAAAACTAAGTCATCGAATTCTGTTCCATAGCTTGAGAGTGACATGTGTTGATGTCGACGTGGAGTTGAGCGTAGAGTGGCATTTGTCAACGTCAATATGAGTTTGAGCCTGGGATGACATTTTGTCAATGTCAACATGAGTTTGAGTTTTAGGTGTATTTGAATGAGGGCTGACAAAAGTTTGAATCTCAATTGAATATGTTTCGAGATGAGGTATATTTATAGGGAATAGAGATTCCTTCATGGACTTGGTATTTTATGGACTTAGTCTCGTTTGTGACTTGAAAGTTTTTTTTTACCTTTATCATTTGACCATTTTATTTGGACTAGCTAGTAATATGAGGTAGTCCAAATATTTCGTAGAATTCCAATTATATGTGTTTAATTTAATTTGGATATCTAATTTAGGTGGACTAAACTAATTAAACCGGTTTAATTTTATTTATTTTAGCTCAATAGTAATTACTTTATTTTAGTATAAAACACTAATAAATTTTTAGTGTCTATAAATATACAATCATAATTCATAACATTCAAAATACAATCAAAATTCAAACGAGACCACCTTATTTAAGCAACTCCTAAATGGTGCATACGCTTGTACGTAGAACATGATGCTCAAATATACATTCCTAACAAAGCAAACGAACATATGTACATCTCTGTTGGTAGTTTGTACATGTTCATTAGTGTTGCCTTATGGTCTTTGTGTTTATAAATATAATCTAGGCCCTGTTCTTTATTGAAATGGACAGAACTGAAATTAAATAAACTGAAATAAAATTGTCAAAACTTAAATTAACTTAACTGCAATTAAAATTAACCGAACTAAATTGAAAAATAAGTCTAAAAGAACAAGACACTAGCCTTTCATATTTATCGTGCGAATGATTCTCATTCTACGAATGTGTGTATGTACGAATTTTAGTTATTTTACGGGGAAGAGAATAAAACCTAACCATAAGGAGAATTGCAAGTTGTTAGTTGTTCCCCCATCGTTTTAGTCTGGATTCCGTTTACCAGTCTAGTCTGTGAAGTCCAACATGCGTCCAACTTTGGGACTCTAAATTAACTTATTAATTTACAACTATACAAATACAAATTCTCCCCCATTTTTACACTCTCTCTCCTCACTCTCTCTCTCCTGCTTTCTACTTTCTCTCTCCTCTTTTCCGGCGAATGCCGCTGCACTTTCCGGCGACATTCTCGCCGTCACTTTCACCGGAATCCGCCATTACTAAAACCTCCACTTTCTGAAAAACTCTTACCTCATTTTCTCTCTCTTTCTCTCCTTTTTTGCACCTTTTTTAAAAACCTCCATTTTTTCAACAATGTCGATGATTCAACCTCTTATCTTCCTTCTTTCTCTCTCCTCTCTCTTCCTCTTCACAACTTCAGATGATGCAGCTGCTCTTCTCACATTCAAATCCGCCATTTCTCATGACCCTTACAATCTCCTCTCTAACTGGTCTCCTGCTACTCATCACTGTTACTGGCGTGGAATTTCTTGCGATTCTGTTAACGGTAGAGTTGTTTCTCTTAATCTTACTTTTCCGGTGAGTCTTGCCGGAACCCTAGCTTCTTCCGTCGGGAATTTGACGGAACTTAGGGTTTTGTCGATTCCGTATCATGAGTTTAACGGTGAGATTCCTTCTGAGATTTGTGCGTTGCGAAATTTGGAGGTGATTGAGCTTCAAGGGAATAATTTCACTGGAAGGATCCCTAATGAGATAAGAAATCTTACTTCTTCTTCGCTTCGTTTGGTTAATTTGTCGTTTAATTTTCTTAGTGGGAAGATTCCTGGTGGTTTGATTGGTTCTGGGAAAATTAGGGTTGTTGATTTGTCTGATAATCAGCTCTCTGGTAAGATTAATGTTGGGCGTGATTGTTTGTTGCTTAGACATTTGAAGCTTTCGAATAATTTTTTGGTTGGTGATATTCCTGGTGAGATTGGTAAATGTTTTAATTTGAGGACATTGTTGCTTGATGGGAATATTTTGGAAGGGAGTATACCTCCTGAGATTGGTCGACTTTCGGAACTTAGGGTCTTGGATGTTTCTAGGAATAGTTTAACGGATATGATTCCTAGGGAGCTTGCGAATTGTCGTAAGTTGGTGGCTCTTATGCTGACCAACTTGGTAGAGTATAGTGATGATAGATCATTGGATATTTTTAGAGGTGAGTATAATGCATTTGTGGGAGGTGTTCCTGTAGAGGTATTTATGATTCCTGCTTTGCAGGTTTTCTCGGCACCTAGAGCGAATATTGGCGGTCGTTTGCCTGGGAATTGGAGTGAGTTTTGTTCCCTGAGAGTTCTTAATTTGGGTCAGAATTATATAGATGGTATTATCCCTGAGGGAATTGCAATGTGTAAAAACTTGACTTTTTTGGATTTAAGTTCAAATGGTCTTTCTGGAAACTTTCCTTTGGAGCTTCAAGTTCCATGTATGGTGTATATGAATGTTAGTTGGAATACACTTTCTGGCCCTCTTTTACCATCCCTCAATTACACTTGTGGTGGAGGCATGAACTTGAGAGGGAACGATTTGTATTTTCTTGATGAAGAGGATATTCGGAAAGTATACTCCAGCTTCAACGTGTGGGATTCGCAATTGAATGGGCAACGAGGTGCAATGTCAGATGATAGTCTGGTGATAAAACATGACTTTGGTTGGAATAACTTCACTGGTCCGTTGCCTTTATTTTCTTTGTCAGATGGGTTGCTCGTTTCCAATGGCAATGTTTCATACGAGCTTTTGCTGAATGATAATGGCTTCAATGGGTCTGTTCCTGGCAAGCTGTTATCTGGTTGTCGAAATTTTCGTACTGTTTCTGTGAATCTGACTTCCAACCAATTATCTGGTGAGATATCCCCGACACTGCTTCAGGATTGTCTAGAACTTACGAGTTTTGAAGCAGCACAGAATCAGATGTGGGGATCTATATTGTCAGGTATCAGCGACTTGCTTATGCTTAGACATCTTAATTTAAGAGAAAACCAGTTATCTGGGTCTCTTCCTAAGCAACTGGGAGACTTAAAAACTCTCAAATCACTACTTCTTGGCGGGAACAACTTCACTGGGGAGATTCCTCCTCATCTAGGTAAATTGACTTACCTTGAGGTCTTGGATCTCTCTGAAAACAATCTCAAAGGGCCAATTCCTAGTGAATTGGCAAATGCAAGCAATCTAAAAGTTCTTCTGTTGGATCACAATTCCCTTACTGATAAAATACCTTTTTCATTCTCGTCCTTCTCCCATCTTGTGGATCTGGATGTCTCTTACAACAACCTCACGGGTCATATTCCGCACCTGCAAAGTATAAGTGATTGTGAAAGCTTCAAGGGGAACAAATTTCTGCATCCATGTCCTGATCCATATTCTGTTCCACCTGCTGGTCTGCCTGTCCCCCTCCAAGTTGAGAATTTGCACGGTGGAAGAAAAAGGAAGTCCTTAATAATTGCAACAGCAGCATCTGTCTCGGTTGTAATCGGCGTTCTTCTGGTGGTAGTTCTTGGCCTTACTCTTGGTAAAAAGAAGCTGGGCAGACTCAGTTGCCTCAGAAGAAAAGTAGTTGTGACTTTTGCTGATACCCCTGTTGTATTGACTTACGACAATGTGGTCAGTGCAACAGGAAATTTCAGCATTCGAAATTTAATAGGTACTGGGGGCTTTGGATCAACTTACAAGGCTGAACTAGTACCAGGTTATCTTGTAGCTGTGAAGAGGTTGTCCTTAGGCAGATTCCAAGGGATTCAACAATTCGAGGCAGAGATTAAGACATTAGGGAGAGTTAGACATAAGAATCTCGTAACCCTTATTGGATACTATGTAGGAGATACTGAAATGTTTTTGATTTACAACTATCTTTCTGGGGGGAACCTTGAGACATTCATACAGGATAGATCAGCAAATAATGTGAAATGGCCAGAAATTTACAAGATAACAGTGGATGTAGCTCATGCACTTGCCTATCTTCACTATTCATGTGTTCCTCGGATAGTTCATAGGGATATCAAGCCTAGCAATATTCTTCTTGATGAGGAGCTTAATGCCTATTTGTCTGACTTTGGATTGGCTCGGCTGCTTGAAGTTTCTCAAACCCATGCCACAACTGATGTGGCAGGCACATTTGGATATGTGGCACCAGAATATGCAACGACATGTAGGGTTTCGGACAAGGCTGATGTTTACAGCTTCGGTGTCGTGCTTTTAGAGTTGATGTCAGGGAAGAAGACTCTTGATCCATCATTTTCTGAGTATGGTAATGGATTTAACATTGTTGGATGGGCCATGTTATTGATGGATGAAGGACGGTGCTCTGAGTTCTTTTACTCGGAATTGTGGGAGGCTGGGCCTGAGGAGAACTTGTTGAAAATGTTGCAGCTTGCATTGTCTTGCACTATGGAGTCACTTGCTATCAGGCCATCAATGAAACAGGTTCTTGAGAAATTGAAACAGCTGAGCTCCTGAAAGTAAGATGTGATGTTCGATACAAGTGTGACACTTAAGCTTGTTGTACAGCAGGTTATTAGATTGAACGTCAAAGAACTCAAGGTATGACATCATTTCGTTTGTAATAGAATTTGTTCCTGTTTTAGTTTTTAGTAACTGTATCTGGTACATCGCTCTTAATTCATCCACTCGGCACCATTTTAATGGGATTAAGTCGCCGACATTGCTGTTGTAACCCCTTTTATTATGAAATGAAGGAGCAGTCCTCACTCCTCAGTTCAGGGGTAGGGGAGGAGGTTGGTAGTTTATACCCTGTTGATTGACTTTTTTGGCTAACGTATTTAATACATCCCTTTAACCCTAAGCCGAGAGGAATGATCTTGATAAATGCCATATCATGGGGGAAAGGGTCACTTCTTTTTTACTTGATTATATTACTTGAAGGAAGCTATTTAATTGTTATTTGCTGTATTCCACTAGGAGAAGATTGGTTCATTCATTATAAGTAACTCTGCTGCAAGTCTTGAGATGTTTTCCTTTTTCATTATTGAATTATAGATGAGTTCAGCACCTCAGTTGGAGCCAACATCCAAGGGGAGTTAGATGAATTTAATACCTCAGTTGGAGCCAACAGCCAAGGGGAGTTATGAAAATTCAGGCAGGAGACCGAGTTTTGCAGTTAGTACTTAGTTCGTGGCTCTCTGAGATGGATCTATGTTTCTTTTATCCTGCGGATGTGAATTTGGCCATGAAGGCTGTCGGATTTTACACTCACCCCTAATTAGGTATTTATCCATCTTGAGCTTTCAACAGGCTGCCTTATCTTCATTGAACTAAAGATCTTCATGTGATGTCAACAGGGTATTTGATGAAATGATTTATGTGCAATTGCGTGTTCATCAAAATTCATGGATGTAAATAAGGTTCGATGCTCTTAGTATACTGAATTTGGCTTATATAGAAAGCAATACTTCAAATATTTATGGTACATCATGTTGCTTTATTGATTTGTTGATATGATCAATTGCTAAAATACTCCATTTTTACAGTTGGGGAAGATTGAGGGCAATACGCGGTCAGCTATCGGTGAAAGCGAACAGGGAATAATAAATAATCTCTTTCTTGACTTGGTAAAAAAAAGTCATATGGGAATGATATGGAAGAATAGCCTCAAAGTTGGAACTATCATGAGTTAATCAATTGTTGGTTCTGTTTAAAAGAGTGTTGGGACTATTGGCGTCAAATTTTCTTATACTATCTGTCTCATTAAAGTGACTCGTCTTACTTCTTTAGGTGAAAAGACGAAAGATGATTCCAAGATTTGCTTTTTAGGATACAATCCCTCTCTTTTACAGGTGGAGAGCGTGATATTAGCATGTTAGATCTGATAAGTCGAGGAACCTTATGTTATGTGATAGTGTAATTTTTTTTATGTTTACTTAGGCCAGTGGAAAATTTTGGAGGATTGTATGTTACTGAGCTGATGTACTGTTATATGCACTATGCAGTGAATTTTTTTTTTAAAGCAGATGGAGGATTGTAACAAGTTGATATAATCTCCTGTTGTATAATAAGTATGTGTGAATACGCCTTTATCAGCTTAAGCTCTTTATTCGTCGTATTATGAAGTTATTGTAATTGCATTTACAGAAGCAATGTGTGACATAACTTGGTTGAAGATAGTGACTTTCTATTCAAGTGGTTGCTACATGGACTTGCTATACAAATGTTCAATCATATTCATCACTGAGCATTCTGACTTGCATTTGTAACAATTTCCTCCGTGGTGGTGCCAATAAAGTCATTAGCCTTCTTCACATCTACTGATGAGTACTGTTCACTTTGATCCTGAGTTCAACAACAAAGGTAGATTTAGAACTCTGAAAGCACATTGCATATAATATCAGTAATATTCAGTGTGGAGCGTTTCTATATCGTCGTTAACCTAGTTTTCATATCTACTTCCTTCGTCCCTTAAAGTGGTTAATAACTCCTTTTCATGGAGATTGCAAGGACTTACTAAACAGAGAATAGGTGGGAATGACGGTATATCTTTCACCTTATGAACGATGCCCAACTTCTCTAACTTGTGAATAGCATCATCTACGTCAAAATTACAGTTCTCAGTATATTGCTCTAAGATCAGCTCCTCACATTTCCTGTCAAGGTCCTGTTCCATCATTCCAGAGTCATGTTGGGAGTTAACCAGCAGATGACTTGTCCACATGATTTATGTAAAAAGGAAATAAACAGTCAATAAATGAAATATATTATTACCTGACGAGTGAATTTCCCATATTTCATCAACACGAAGAATGCAACAATGACTTCTTTTACCTGTACAAACAACAAAACCATTTTTATTTTGCAATAATAGAATTCCATCCACTTTCGCTTATTCCCTTTCGGGAACTTTTTTTTTTTCCTCTTTAGCCCTCCTTAGACCACCATACTAAACTACCTCGCTCGCTCGTTCTCTTTGGTCACTTTCACACCCTTTCATATCTAGACTAATTGGGTAGAACTTCGTGAAATAAAGTTATTACCAAATCACCAAGTGAGAACTAAAAAGTTTCTGCGTGCAAACAGCAAAGGGTTGTAACTTTGGTTTTGTTCACCTATCTCTTTATATAAACTTGTGCTCTTATACTTTTAGGTATAAGATAAACATGTTGGTGCTTATCTAAACTAATCGAATTGGGATGAAATTAGTTTAGCAGCCAGCTTGTGAGTGGTTCTGGTTTGCAGATGTGATGATGAAAGATGTATTCAAGCCAGAGCAACTTACTTCTTGATGGATAACGTCATCACATAGGTGAAGTAGTGTGCCTCTCCCGCTGTCCAATTGTTTCTCATACATGGACCGCGTGATTAAACTCTGATAAGCGCTCAAATTTTTCTGAAACCTAAAATCATCAATATAAGAATGTTAAATTACTCAGCAACAGGTAAGAAATCCATACATTTCTTATGTAGACAGGAATCTGAACTTTTCTCAGAAGCGTGAAGCAATTACTATTGGATTGGCTTGTAAGAAAAAAAAAACCCGGAGGAAGTAAGCACTTAACGTGAAATAAATCTTAGCACAATAACCAACTACCGCAGAGCAAATAGGCGCCAACACTCTTATATTAGCTTTAGTCTTGCAGAGCTGAGTTATAACTGTCACCTGTGATTATAGCACAGTCTGTTTGGATGAGCAGTCCGTAATATGATAGTTCATTACATAATAATTGATAACCTTATAAACAAAGATAAAAGATAAACTAGCAATATATATTTTCACTTTTTAACTTAATGTATAATGCAATATGATGATATATAGGCAACGATTTAATCATCAAAATCAAATTTGGCTTTATTAATTGAAATGGAGTTAGTGGTTACCAGTCCAATGGCAGCTGTAACAAGGAATTTAACCCAGTCAAGTGGAGTCAGTCCTGGATTTTTCTTTTCAGGCTACGAGAAAGGTAGAAATTATTATCACAGGCATGCAACAATATATAATGGTTTATGAATCACAGGAAGGGTGAGAGACAGAGGAAGAGGGGGCGAAGGGGCAAGAGAGAGACATACAAGAACGATTTCCATATCAGCCATGGGAATGTTTTTGAAGTGCTTCACGTAAATTGCTCTACTATCTGCTTCCTTAGAGCCATCTGCTTTCTTAGAACCATCTGCTTCCTTAGGGAGCAATCTGCAGGGTTTCTACATGTAAGAAGTTAAAAGAAATACTCCCTCCGTCCCTAAGTAGATGATATTTGGTTGGGACTTGATTCTAAGATAGTGAGTTTTCATACCACAACGGCTCAACCATCCTTTATCTTTTGAAATTTTACCTCTTTATTATACCAACTTAGTCTTACTTTCAGATCTATTACATAATACCTCTTTATTATACAAACTTAGTCTTACTTTGAGATCTATCATCAAGAAAAAAATAAGGGAAGATCAAAATTTAATTTATTGAATTTAAGTACTTACTTTGGCACGGTCTAAAACAAAATTGTGGCCTCTTATATAGGGTCGGAGATACTGAGGTGATATGCTCTGCAGGTTGTCACAAAGCAGCTTTACAGTTTCTTCAGAAAGGCAGGTGTTCAATTTGTAAAAGACTTATATTGCCTATGTTTTCAATCTTTACAGAAGGATCATGATGATCAACAGATCCAATATTCCATGCAGGACATGCTAAAGTGAATCCTTGAACAAATGATATTTTTCTCTTTTACTACCCTGTTTGGGATCAATAGTCATGTTATTCCCCTCAAATTAAAGATTTAAAAAGGTTTGACCTTTTGATTTTTTACCATAGTTGAGCCAACCACTTCCACCCTCTGTCAGTTTATTCGTACCATTGTAAGGAAATGCCAACCACTTCCACCCTCTGTCAGTTTATTCGTACCATTGTAAGGAAATGCCAACCTTATGGACAGAGAGGAATAGTTGCATTGACTATAATTATCAGGTGCATGGGTTTTTTTACTGCTTTTTTCATTTGCATTTATTTTGTTTTAGGGAGCAGGAAGATACCGAAGAGAAATACTACAGAAAGAATTACCGGTATATAATGATAATCTTCTCAAAGGTTGGCTCTTGGATCGTTGTTTGACTGATCAGTTGGCGAATACTGAGTAAAAGTAGAATGTCAAAAACTCAAAAGAGCAAGAATGTAAATACATAGTACTGTCAATCAGCTACAGTTAGCTTTACGCCATCAGGCTAATAATGTTTGCAGGATTTAACATCACAAACTGAACAACCCAGTAAACAATAAATACAGGAGCAGCATCACAATAATAACAGCAGCAATATCACAACAATAACAGCAGAGACAGCAACACAGTATGTACGCTTACAATTGCAGGATCCA
The DNA here is from genome assembly GCF_026745355.1 of Beta vulgaris subsp. vulgaris. Classification (NCBI taxonomy): domain Eukaryota; kingdom Viridiplantae; phylum Streptophyta; class Magnoliopsida; order Caryophyllales; family Amaranthaceae; genus Beta; species Beta vulgaris. Next base: position 67,626,836 of record NC_079207.1, read on the forward strand.
AAAAGGTCAAGATGTTTGCATCTTTATCACTAACCAGAGTAAATGAGGATACAATCAACAAATATAAACTCATTATACTAAGTTAAACATGCTTGCATGGATATAGGAAAAACTATATTCAAGCAAGTGCTTTAGGATTCAAGAAGCATGGGTTTTCACATGCTTTTCTGCTAGAAGAACTCCAATATGAAATGCACTAGAAGCAAAGGGATATGCAAAAGTCTAATTCAGACCTGAGGTTCATATTCTGGATGCGAATTCGTTCAATGAATAAGTCGTGTTCATCACCATCATCATCACCATCCTCTTCATCTTCTGAGTCTATATCTACCTGCTGTTCTTGATTTCCCACATAGCGTGCTCTTCTCCTCCTTGAGAAGAATCTCCTCAGACTGCGTCATAAACATTTAAAAACAGCAAACATATTTGGTGTGTGGATAGAAGGAAGAAGGTCAACAAGTAATCTGCTCATTAATGTCAAATATAATAGTAATACAAATAAGATAATCACAGGGGAAGACCGATGGAGAACAAGCGAATTTTTGAAGAAAGAAAGAACGATAAATTACAGTAATTTAATCCACTTCCTTACAACCAACGTAACTGGATTCCGACACAAGAGTTCCACCATATTGTTACTATATAATAAAAACTTGTAGTTATTATACTAGCTGTATATACTTGGTTGAATAAGTAGAAAATTGGATACATGCTATTTAAGACCTGTAAGTCAAGCATTAGCTATAATAATTTCATAACAAAAACATCATAACTTAAGGAGTCATGGACCTTATGGTTCAGGCAAGGAATTCAGACAGAGCATGGCCATGATATTAGAATAAGATTTTAACCCTTATAATAAGAGAAGGTTTTATATAAGGAAATACCTGCGGACATTAATAGTTTGACACAATAAAATAAAATAAAGAAAAAAGGTCTATTTCTAAAAATTATGATTAACCATTTACCATTTCCTGAATTCTATAAACTATGATAACCAATCCCTGAAGGCACTAAATTCTGCACATTTTCCATCAAAGCAAACTAATGTACTACCACATTCACTTGAGGTACCCTCATAAGACATGCCCCTTCAGCCATCCGAAGTGTTTCCATACAAAAGTGTACCACAATAAGCATATGAAATAGCACCAAAACTATCAAAAGTACTTTGATAGCAAATTCTTTTACCTTGGAATTGGTTTTCTGGAAACTCTCAGGGAGTTTCCCAACAACTCTATCATAACTAGCTTATTGCCCTGTTCAAATTATTTTCTTTCCCCTGGTCTTGTAGAACTGAATTTGCTGTCAAGGATTCAAGGGTATTTATAACAAAACATCAATGGATAATGGTAAATGATTTAAAAGTTTGCTCTCTTTAGGTTTTTGGACAATCTGCGGGTAAAATTGTATACATCTGGCACTTCCATAAGACCCACATAAAGCAAGTTATAATAATCATTGGTGATAGTTTTCTGTTAAATATTTCAAACTTTTTTTTTGAATATTATTCAATATATGTCGGTAGTATATTGGACACTTAAAAGTGGCATTAGAATCTACCCATCAACACCACGCATCATTGACAATTCATGCTCTTAAGTCTTATCATATACCACGCTCCAGCGTCCATCATAAATCAAAGAATAACTATATAAAAGATGATCGGTGTCTGAAGGAACTGATAATTTCCTCAGATAGACTTTGAAGTAGCTGTGAGAAGACCTACAAGACAATATTCGATATGCTTAAAAAAGTAGAACCTTTTATAGCCAAGGTTCATGATGCATTTATCATTTTAAACCTGCCTAATGACCCTCTTCTCAATAATAGTAAGGAAGTTCAAGTGTAGCAATTTAAGCAAGGTAACATATCTTCAAAGATGACAGGAACCAACACTCAACTAGAAAGTTTAGATCAAATAGTTCTTAATTAAAGTCCAGCAATAACCTCCCTCATAGCACTTAGACTCTGGTGTAATATGAGGAAGACAGCCAAAGTAACAACATTGCATCTTCTCTATTTACTTAACTTACCCAGTCAATCTCAAGAAGCCTTGCCAAGCACGTGAAATAAGAGCATCAATTTTCCATTGAATAAAGTAAGCAGTCATTTGATCCAATCCAAATCCGCGCCGAAATATTATGTACTGTAGTACATAATATAATCAGATAAATACCCAAAAGGGAAACAAGAAGAATACTCAAAAAACCAAGGTCTATTTTGGTTAAAGTACCATCAACCATGCAAACACTTGTTTATTTAATATCGTCTATGTCATTAAATATAATAAGTCACATTTGACCTTTCCATTGAACTTCCGACTACATGAGTTTCTATCACCATCTATCAGTAAATAATACTAAGGAGAATAGTATAAAACCATTAATTTTGGATGGATAAAGTTTTATACATCTGCATGGAAAGTGAATAGACATTTTGGGTTCACCTTCCCATTGACTTGATATATTAGAGAAATCAAACACAAAAGCTCATCCATCCACGACACTTAGTGACCACAAACCAGGAAGCAAATTGGCTCGAAAATAATATCCTTACAACTTTCTAATATGCCGAGAGCCCAATCTCAATTAAGATGTTCAGGGAGGAAAAAGAAAAGAGTTTGTGGCATGTACCTGATCAGCAAAGTAAGGAAGATGATCTTGAGGGTGCTTGGAGAAATACCTCCTTAGAAGTGTAGAGTCAAGCTACAGGATGAATATAATTTCACTTCAGTTAGGGAAAATAACAGCAGGAAAGACAACTGATTAGAACACTGGAACAAGATTACTGACAACCACAAATCATACAAATAGAAATAAGGATGATGACATTTCTTTAGAATCTGAGTTGCCCCAAAGTTCAATCAGATAATTTAGCTAAATGCTACTCAGAATTTCCACAATTTGCATATCGACCCCTTAGTAATTTTCTAATTTTTTTATCTAACCATGCCATGGAAGTTTTTTTCCTGTATGTTGACTAAAGACAGGGAACATTTCAATATGTCTGTAATGGCTAGGTGGATAGTCCATAACATATGCACTTGTGAAAAAAGATGTGAGTGTGGACTGTGACAAACCTTAGATTCATCGACTTTGATTGGAAGATTCAAACAATATTTCCCAGATGCCGCAACTTCAATCTCTTGATTTGATACTATCTTGAAATTGCTCTTACTCATCATCTTGAAAGACAAAAGTGGAAAACGGATGCTGTCAGGAAAGGAATATAATCTTAGTATTTTCAAATATAAGATAGAAAAACTTGCCAGCAATTACCTTTCTATAAGAAAGAAAAACTATAAAATATGCCAAAAACTACCTATTTATAGTCACTATCTTACTTTTATGAAGCATACAACTATCTTCATCTTCTAGTTCGTTTTCAAAATAATTATCTTCTTTGAGAACTGTGACTTGTGTGCATATAAATTACTACCTTTAGCTAGGTTTTGATGAGTGTAGGACCTAGAATGAATAGAGTGGCCTGACTTAAATCACACTCAAGTCACCATACTCACACCGAGAACTGAACAATTGTAAGAAGTCACTTCAATTATGACTTCAGTGATGTGCATCTAGGTGTAAATCAACTGAGTACAATATGATCATTTTTGGATGTTCTTGTATCGGAGACCTGCTAAAGTAGTGATGCTAACATGTCGTAGAAGATAGTTAATTTTTATTACAAAAGTAAAAAGATAAAATTATTTGCACAAGTGAATGTCAAGATGCTGAATTGTTCAATAAGATAACAAGATGTTGCAACATGGCAGTGTTATTCATGACTCTTTGCATAGGAAGATAGAATCATAGTACTTAAGGTATGACCTATAAGCTTGTTTTGTACGATAAAACTTTAGGAATATTTTTCATGGTAACCCTAAGCTTTGGATGAAAAACTAAAATACCCCGAGATTTTGGGTATGTCTATGCAACCCTAAGGTTATTATTGGTACCTAAATTGATCCTAATGATGATGATGTATAACAGCAGAGAATAAACCCTTATTTTACAATTATACAGGGTTTACAATTTACAATCATACATTGATCCTAATGATGATGATGTGTAACAGCAAATGAAGACGTTGTTAAATTGTTAATATTAGAAACTATACATATAAAAGGCAATCAAAGGCTAATATATTCAGATTTCAGAAGCAAGCCAGTGATGCCAAAGCAACTTTTCTGTTTCAACTGCTTACATTTGGTCAGGGAAATAATTGAGAATTTGAAATGGAAATGTAATAATACTAATACCTGAAATAGATGAACAAGGAACTTCTGCTCAAGTTCATCAATTTCGTCCTCTGAAAGATCGCGCTCTTCCAATTTTTTAGCTCCAACAACAGGTTCAAACAGGGTGTGTAATTGCTACAACCAAAAACAAAAACCAAACAAAAAAGAAGAGCAGATCACTCAAATTAGTATGATACAGAAGCAATATCTAAATCTTGCACATATTAAGACTTGAAAATACCATCATTTCTTCAAACTGTACATGATACCAAGCTCGGATAGTGTACTCAACTCTCTTGCAAAATGTCAAAAATTCCTCCCTCTCTAACTTATTTTCTGCCAAAAACAAAACCGCAATCTTTAATCGATCACTCAAAACACAAAATACATTTGTCGTGCATACTAACGCAAATTAGATCACACACTCGAGAGCATGTTGTTCATCATGCTCCATAAAGCACATACATTAAAATCTTAACAAGTACATTTTACAAAAAAATTAATATATCTTGCTTAAAACATCCTATAAGTCATGACAAACTAACATAGTAGTGTAACAAAAGAACATACAATTCAAAGCCTCCATAATACTCCTAGTAGTACCTAGAAACCCGTGTTCCGTCTCACATTTTTTTGCACATGTTACATATGGCTCATTCGAGCAATGATATGTAAAAAAATACAATAAATATGCTTGAGAGCGCATAGTTCTAGATTAGGTGCTCCCGAGAGTATCTAAGAATTTGCACATAACATTTTATTTATGTACTACCTCCATTTCTATTATTTGCAACAATTAGACATTTGTCCTTTCTATTTTATGTCAAATCGTTGCACATAATAAAAAACGGAGGTAGTATATGATATTAGCTACGAACATATTGCACATGATCATGCTCCCTGGTGTATAATCCAAATGTTTTAGAACTAATTAACAAGAAAAAAAAGAAGAGAGAGAATAATTAAATGAGTGCATTACCAATAAGTTGGGTTAATCCCTGTATTAACCTAGGTTTAAGAATGGGAATTACAGATTCACGATCTAATTGAATAATCTCTTTCTTTTTCTTTCCCATCTATTAAAAACTTCTAAGAAAACAAATTTGCACCAAAAAAATTGTGCAATTAAAACAACCCAGAAACACAAAAGATTCTCAAAATGTAAAAGAGGAGAAAAAGAAAGCAAAAATGGATAAATGATGGAAAAGGTAGGAAAATGAAGAGTCAAGGAGAGAGAATACGAGAAAATTGGGATGAAATCCATTTTTGCGCTAATCAAGGTCTTCCACAAATCAGCAAAATTTGCACAAATTCTCTCTCTTACAAAGCTCTCTAGTAGCAGTAGCCAGTGTTGCAGAATTTTTGATGTGGAATGCATATTTATACTTTTGGGTTGTGTCTAAAATTATTACTTCTCGAAGATGAGGTGGTGGAGCAGTGGCGTCGTTTTTTATCTCATATTCGTAAAATTGTAAGGTTTATGGATCAAATTTTATTGGACTTATTTGAGATTTTCTCTCATTATTTCTCTTAAGTGAGCCTCCTTCATCTTATCAAAAAATAATAATTATTACTTCTCCGTTTTCTTTTAGTTGTACACAACGTAAATGCTATGCATATTTAGAGTATTTGTATAAATGTATATTGAAAATATTAAATATAGCACAAGTGACTATGTGAGGAGAATACCTTTGGAAAAAATAAATATAATTAATTCAAAGCATCTAAAAAAGGAATATGATACAATGATTATAAATTGGAGATAGTATTTTCTTAATAGTAGATAAAAGGTGTGTCCCAAGACTAAGTTTTACCTAATGAATGCAGTTTAGGGATACTGTCCCGGGTCGTGAAGATTCGATCTTAGGAGGATCATTTCACGGTTTGGGAGGTGGATTATAATACTGTCATATTCGTCTATATTCAAACTACCTCGCTCCTATCTGAATTTCGTTTGATTTTGATCTTAAATTTGATTGTTATTGACCTGATTGAGCAAAAAGTTAATGTAATTTATCATGATCATTGTTTTGTGTATTTAAATAAGTTATTTTACAATAAGTCTAGATGTAATCTAACTTAAATGGACTACAAAATAGATCAAAATCTAATCCAATAAAACGTTTTTGTTTTGACATTTCTTAAAGGAGTACTTCCATTTCATGTTTACAATCTTTTTTTTAGTTTTGGGAGTTTATATGAATGATAATTATTAAAACCGGAAAATGAGAGACAACCTTACAATAATACCTTCGAATTTGTTGATTGAGGGTGACTCAATCAACCCTAAACTCAAATTTACAAGAATGGCTAATTTCCATACCAAACACAAGCATAAAGCTAAAAATCAAGATATAATGAATAATATTTTCATTTATTACACACTTACATATTTATTTATATAAGTTCCTCGTTTATATATTTATTTATATACTTCCTCTTTTTTCAAAAGACGATTCTAATCGAAAGTGCATACATCAAGAAATAACACGATGGTAAAACACACACACCCCTCCTCTTCCACCCACATCACCACATGTAAGTTCAATTCTATCACAAGGGTTGGAGAGTTTGGAGAAGGTTGTACTTTAAGTCGACATCGAAGGGTATTGTCGTAATTTACTTACCATTTTTCTATAAAAAGAAACTCTAAATGGAAAAGTATTTACCAATCGTGGTGTAAGCTCATATCCTGAACTTCCATTTATTGAGGAAAATGTACAGATGCAACAAGAGCACACTAGCACTCTGCAACTACAATTAGCAAACTCTGCAAAGGTTTATCAGCATTGCATAGTTATAGGCATATCAATGAAAGAATTTAAATGTCAGCCTAGTTTTGTCTGCCTTAGTTACAAAACCTTAATGCTGAGAGCTTGGAAAAACGGCTGACAACACAATAATCCCTGCAGTATTTACATCAAGAGGGAACCATTAGAGAAAGCCAGATTACAAGTGCTTTCCCTCAGCATAGAGATCATCAGGAGTTGTTGCCAGCGGCCTGTCTTGCCTTCATAACAAGCTCCTCCGTTGTTGTCCCAATTATCTCATTAGCTCGCTTCAGGCTTACAGAAAAATACCTGCCGATGGTATCCTGACAGTTCAAACATTTCGAACAAGTTAGAAGCAGGGAACTGATAGCCACATCTGATCAAATACCAAGAACCGACTTTCCCTTAGAACACACAGCATAAAACAGGATTTGCTTTAGTTGCTCATATGATAAAGGCGATGCTCAAGCTATGTTATTCAGACTCGGAACTCATGTCAAATACGGGCAAGTGTCTGAGGATGATCTGCATATCCGTGCCGAAGTGTCAAAGTAGAGGTTAAATGAAGAGCTCAAATGCTATTCTTCCATATGCAATTTAGGACCCTAACTCATGCCATGGTCAAACATAGCTGTCCAAGACTCCCATCCTTTTGGTCAAACAATTCGATCAGGAGTAAAACAAAATACAACAGTAAAAGAAAAGGACAGATTCATTTATAAAGATAATCGCCACTCAGAATTCGCCAGAATGACTAGGATTTCAGATTGCATGATATGATGCAAGAGGGGCTTATGTCAATACTGGATCCTGTAATTGAGGTGGGGAAGAAAACTCACCCTAGAAACAACACCCAACTTCTCCAATTTCTGAACTGCATCATCCACCTCAAAGTCGCATCTCTCACCAAACTCTTCCTTGATTAATTCCTCACAGTGTAGATCAAGATCCTAATAGATGTCATGAGTAGTCAGAAGATCAACTGTTATAACAGACAAAAGGAAACTACAAAGTCAAAATGAGATGACGATGGTAAAACTGGAGCAAAGGGTTACCTCTCTAGTACATTTACCCTGTTCCATCAGTATGAAAAATGACAAAATCACCTCCTTTACCTGCATAAAAAAGACTGTCAGAAATTGCAGTTACTAAGACCCTTCAAAACGAGAGATGCAAAGGCTTACTTCTTGCTGAATCACATCATCACATAAGTGAAGAAGAGTTCCCTTTCCACTGTCAAGTTGTTTGTCATACATAGACTGGGTAACTAGATTTTGATATACAGCCAAGTTTTGCTGAAAGCTGAAACAAGGAAGGCACAAGGACAGAGAAAATACATCACATCTTTGTAGCCAAGCTAAAACTTAAAATTATCTTATAAGCCAATTTAGTCCAAAGAAACCAATAAAGATCATGCTATAAGTAGCTCTCTATTCACAAGATCACCACTAAGAGACTTATATAGAGAACCACTGCTACGTCATTCTATCTTTACTGAACTACAGTGACATTTTACTGTCAAACAAATTTAGTTATTTTTTTTAGATGATTATAAATCCATTATTTTGAAATAGAAAAAAGCTAGAACTTAAGGCAGCACCTGTAACTCTGTAAATGCAAGAGCTCAAACACACCAATAGAGGACATAGCTTCATAGACATAGGCCAAAGACACCTAGAACAAAATTATCTTACAACTTATGGGGCCAAGCTCAGGTCAATAAAATGATACACCCTTGAATGTCATATGCTGATCAGTATTTATTATTAATAAATTCATAATAATGGAAAATTTCTCATCATTGAATCCCCTTACTTACAAGGCTGAAAATATGATCCTCAAAAGTTTTCTTTTTCTAAAAAAAAAAAGAAAACATTACAACAAATCCCAGTCTGAGCTTCAGACAGCTAACACCCTGTGACAACTCCATACACTTGCAACTTGCAAGCATCCTGATTTCGTCAAATTTGTTGAACCAAGCAAGCAAAATGAGGTTTGCAATTAAGGCTGACCCGGAGAAAAAACAGACGTGAAGTAACAGCAGAACAATCATTACGCATTGATTTCTTCCCGATCCTCACCAACACCTGAGGTTTGAATATGGGAAGTTTACGCGAGAAACTTGAAAAGATTAACTAATCTCAAAAGTGTGGTTCCATCTCAATCTTCACTTAGGGGTGGTTCTATGAATGGAAAAAACCCTGCTTATAATTGTTCCTTTTATCATAATTCTTTTTCTAAATGTAGAGCCTATAACTTCTGGGTAGTATCTAGCAGCAAGTCTTGTAAATCTACAATTGTCACCAAGAGGACTCTGTAGGATCCTCAACCTGGACTAACGACATTCTTTTAGCCAGATCCCACTATCCCTGTAGAAGTTCAGGGATAATAAATGAAGCGGGGATTAAATCAATAAAATACATACGCAAAATATGTCTTCGCACAGTAACCAACTACTGTAGATAGTACAGCAATGACAACCCAAGGATCAGCCTTAATCTCAAGTGAACTCAAAACAGCAACCTGCAAACACAGGAAACTCAAGCGGATCACAAAACGCAGCAGAGAGATAAGATATCAATTCGTCAGGTTCATAGACGAGCCTAGAATTTAAAAACTGACCAGCCCGACAATTGCAGTTCCAAGAAACTTGACCCAGTCCATTGGCGTAAGACCTGGATTCTTCTTTTCCGGCTGTTGGTAGGAGATTCGCAAGAGGTCAAGAGGTTAAAACGTGACTGAGATTGTAGACAAGAAGAATTATCAACTTCACCAATACTAGAGCAAGAAGTACTCACCAGAACTATTTCCATGTCAGCCATCGGAATATTTTTAAAATGTTTCACATATATTCCCCTGTCTGATTTTCCTTTAGGACTTGCTCGCCTATCAAGTTATTCTAGCTGTTAGCATAATTGTAAAAAGAGCAGGAAGTTCATACCCAAGATCTGAACAAGAATGTCTAACTGAAAGTCTGAAATCATGCAGCAAAAACTTGTCTGACAAGGAATATACTGCAAGGCCAACATAAGTTTCTGGTAAAAACTGAACTTGCTTTATTATTTGCCCCACTGAAATAGGATTTTGGATACCGTTTCACTACAGAACCATAAAAACATAGTGAGAATTACAACTTTACAGTCACATAGCACCCCAGATAAGCTTGCATGCATTTATACCAAAGGCCATCATTTTCATCACGATGTTTGAACCACAAAAAAAAGAAAACTCATCATGAAGATAGTTATGAATGATTATATTAAAATCCTACACTGAAGAAGATACTAGTTAGCGGACGCCTTTCCGGTACTGATAAAATATGTACGACAGACAAGTATCCGTTAAGCTCACGGTTCCCTCCAATAAATTCATCCAATAATAATATGTTAAAATGGTCCCATGGTTGCGATACCTGTAAACAACGATCATTCTATCAAAAGTAGGTTCTTGAATAGTGATCTTGCTCAACAGATTCCGAAAGCTGGAGGAAAAAGCAAAGCAAGAACATTGATTAGGAGCAACTATCAACAAGAAAAAAAAAAGATAACTGAAAGATGAAGCATTAGCGTTCTATATTGCATCGGAATACAGAGAAGCAAAGAATTGTGCAAATATCAGAACCCCTCATTTTCTCTATATTAATTGTTTATCATGATAACTTATAACAGTCTTGGCCAGCACAGCCTGTCGTAAGGTAAATGAGCCCTTGGACTTGGCTGCTTGAAGTACGAAATAGGTTCGAGTAAAGGCGTGGGCAAAATGCTTTATTAGATGAAGGACAAGTTTGTCTGCTCATTTTAGGAGAGACTGGCTTTTATTTTCTCTGAAGTAATAACATATTCTCATGCTACTCCAAAAAAGGCCTGTGAACTAAGAAACATTAAGGGGGATAAAAGGCTATGCGATTATGCAATTTGCAAACCCAGTCACTTTTCTCACATACCCAAATTCATTCAATCAACCGCTTCAGATTCAAAGTAACAACCCCCTTTAATGAGGATTGGTGGATTACGCATATCCTTGTGATCACGCACCTTCATAAATATTGTAATCTTCGTTCTCAAGTACATTTTATCTCTTTTCATCTGCATTGATCTCTACCATTTATTTAAGAAAGATACCCATGGCTGGCAACTAAGTTGGGCAATGCATTGCAGCCTCTAGCAAGCTCCAAACCACGAAATGGGTCAAATTTCCTGCATATATCACATCCACATTTTGGATCATGTCTTCTATCCACACCTCTATTGGGTCACCATCTATTTTATGTGTAGATCGATAATATGGTCAAGTACGAGTTACTGAGTTAGTTAAGTGACTTCTTTGCATAGGTTTGCGACTTATTGTCAAGATTTTCTAATAATTTAAAAAACAGTTGTTATCATTCATGGTTTATGGGGTTCTGAATTTATGAAATTCACGCTTTCACTTATACCAGTTCCTCTTATCAATGTTGGTCATGCTATTTAGGAAACAAAATAATCAAAATTGTAATAGCCACTCATCCCAGCATATCAGGTTCTAAAAAGAAGTGATCCAAAATTTGCATTTTTTCTCGACTTCACACCCCCCCCCCCCCTCAACACTCAATTCATTCAATTATTATGTTCTCTAGATAGTGTTTCTGCGTAATACTGGGTTCTTTGCTTCTTTACTTTCAGATTTCACTCTTCACCACTTCAACTACCATAAGTACTATTTCAAAATAAAGCTTGATTTTCATAGGCTTCTCTTATCTTTTACTTAAGCGACGACAGTGCTAAAAACAGAAAGGGTTTCGAACACTCTGCGTTGACTTAACATCTCTTATGCTCCATTATTTTTTGCTTCCTTACATGTCATGCTTCTCATACTCAATTTTAGCTTCATCATTTCTCCTCTTTTCCATAGAGCTACAAGAATCTTAAATTCTTGATTATCCTTAACATATGTCTTCTGAGAACAACCACAGTCCAGCATAATGCATACACCATAGAATTCAATAGATAACAGCAAATGATTTTGTAAATATTAAGAATTACACGTGCCAGAATTCCACATATTCTAGCTGAACTCGGATATATGCAGAGATACAAAAGGTCAAATTAGTTAATAAAAGGAAAATCTACAGAATAAATGTATCTTTTGTAAAAAACAAATAGGAGAGACATGGTAATTCTGAGATCAAACCTGATATCCATATTCTGAATTCTGATCCGCTCAACATAGAGGTCTTCTTGATCAACCTCATACCCAAGATCGTCGTCCTTTTTTCTATCTTTTAAAGTTCGCTTCCCTGACTTTGAAAACATGGACCGAAGTCGTTGTATCCTGGAAACATCAGACAACACTACATCAGTCCCACAAAAGATGTTAATTTAGAATGCATACATTCCATCATGTCATTAGAAAGCTGAGAATGAAACAGCAGGAAAGCAACAGCTTAACTTCAAAAATTCTTAGTACCCATAACATCTTTCTGAATTTCACAACCAGTCTTATTAAGTCTCTCTTGAAGTGTCCAAAGATAAACTACAGGTTTGGAGAACTATATTGCACCATTAATTTTCTTCTTCAAAGACATTTTTGACAATAACAATTTTATTATTTAATTTACTACATAATGCAATTTGTAGCATTATTACATAAACACATATACATCATAATTAAGATCGTCAATCTATAGACGTGAATTTTATCTGCGGAGCCCCAATGAACTTGTGGGTTATAGCCATTTAAAGCCAAATCTCAAAACTCATTATTTTCCATGTATATAATAAACAGCAGATTTGCAACTAAAGTTTAATCCTAGTACGTGAAAATTTACATTCCCCAATCACATTAATCCAACCCCTCCCTTAAATAGCACCATCATCTTCAGAATTATTCTCTTCTTATCGTTCAACATAGTTTATAAGCACCTGCAAAAATGGGAGAACCATGGAGGTAAAAAAGAAATCCCCTTAAGCGGTAATTCAGAGAAAAAACAGAGTTGGAGAAATTCCGTCGAGAATAAGGGAACAAGTTCCAACACATTCTTTATCCATTAGTAGAATTTAAGCCACTCGGTGCTCTATCATAGACTATTCATGTTATCTTTAGTAGTCTGACATATTGTTAATCTGCATGGTCTGTCAGTAACTCTAACTTTTAATTTGAAAGAATCGAATCTCATAACATATAAATGTCACCAAGCATCACCAACATAATACAGATCTGAAACTATAATAGTTATATTAAGGCTCTGTTTTTGGACTGAATTAGTTTGAACTCAATTGAACTAAAATGAATAAGTGAAGTGAATAAGTCAGATGAACTCAACTGATCTGAACTGAATTGAGTATTATTAATAATTACAAGTAGAGTAATATTTTTATCATCATTGATAATGATAATAAATTAATAATATTAATGATGATGATAATAATACTAATATTATGCAAAATAATAATATTCTTATGAATTGAGTAATATTAATAATAACAAGTAGAATAATAATGATATGAATTAATAATATTATTAGGTTGGAGATCGTATGGAAGAAGATTATTAGGAAATTTAGAATACTTATTTTGTTTCTTTTAATTGCTACATTTTCCTTCAATGTTTTTTTAAAAAAAATTGCTACATTGTTTATCTTCACCCACCAAAAAGTAATACTCCCTCCGTTTCCGAAAGTTCTTCCTATTTTAACCGATTTCCTCTCGCAAAACTATTCAAAATAGGAACAACAAAATAAATCGGATGGAGTATTACTTTTCTATCTTTCGCTTCATTCACCAAACATTACTCTTTTTATCACTTGTCTCCCTTATCTTATATTCAATGGGTCAAAAAATACCCTCTAAAAAGCTTACAAGTGACGTTGCCAAAAATCTTAATAATAATAATAATAATAATATATCATAAAAATAATAATAACAATAATAATAATAATAGTAATAAAAAAAGTAATAATAATAATGATAATAATAATAATAAAATAAAAAAAATCAATAAGTTGTAGTCTGAACTCAACTGAACTAATATGAATAAGTCTGATGTGAACTGAATTGATCTGAACTGATTTGATCTAAAATGAATTTCCATTTATTCAATCCAAAAGAACAGAGCCTAAGTACACGATAGGATTTGCAGGGTTTTTTATTTTCTTTGCATAGCTTTGCTAGCTTTTTCTCAATAAACTTTTGGAAAAGGTTCTCAATATGCACACACAACGACACAAATTAACATTTGTCGAAGTTCCATAAAAGCGTTAGTAATCAATTTGTGTAGAATAATCAGAATCTAATTTTTACTCCTTCCTTCATCTAACTCCACTTGCTAAGAACATACTTAAGAACTTAGCATCTGAAGGGAATGCATGGCTAAAAGACGATTCTTCATCCCTTAATATATGTCAAACTTCATACGTGACTTCATCATATGTACCTAGTTAAGCAAGCTCCAGCCTGAGCCTTCTAATTGTGTCTTGCAGCAGGTTGCAGATACCACTCACCCCATCCAATCATGCATGATAAATTTTTGGCTCTGAACATTTTCACAAATCATAGTAATGACAATTTTAAAACTCTTTATACTATGGCTGAAAGCATTCAAAATTACCACTCACCCAGTCACTCTCAAAAGTTTTGCCCATAAGCGTCCAATCATCATATCCACTTTTTCCATGAAGAAATAATCAGTAGTGCGGTCAATACCAATGCCACGTCGGAAAATAATATACTGTGAATAAAACATAAATATTTAAGTCAGTAAAATTTGAAGTTTCAAAATTATTTAAGAAAAGTGAAGCAATAACAGGTGATGACAGAGAGAATATCTCAAAGGTGATATGTTTCAATGTACATCCATCTCCATCTGTAATAGTACCCTCCATCTCACGAGGCCTAAAGAATATTTTAGATAAGAACATTTATTAAAAAAAAATACCCACAGTATTATGTACGAAGAGGATAAAGCATCCTTAAAAAGTTAAATGGGAGCAAGTCAATCATGCTGGCAACTGAAAGCAAATTAAAAGGAAAAGTGCCACTGGCCACAGACCACCCCCCCCCCCCCCCGAAGAAGCTTTAAAAAAACAATGACTCCAGTAACCCGTATACCCCATTAGCCTCATTACAAAAGATACATATGTTAGATCATAGCCAAAGCACACATATTGTAGCTATAAGTGCACACCTCCAAAGCACCTTCTAATAATACTTCCTCCCAAAGGCAAGACCATTCTAGCACACCTGAATATTGCCTAATAAAGAAACAGCACGCATCCAAAACTCCCCCTTTCATCTAAAAAATATACAGTCTACTCCATAATATAGCAGCCACTTCACAGTGAACAAAAAGATGAGAATCGGACTCTATTCTTTGTAACACATAAGTTAAACATTTGGGGAAAAGCTTGTCGGCTGCAACACCTGCAAGTCATCAAGAGTATTTATCTATTTCATAACTGCAGTCCACAAGAAAGTCTTCACCATTCTAGGAACCTTCACCTTCCAAAAACGACATTGTAAACAGTAGGCTTTGAAGGATTTTGCAAGTATTGAAAGATTTACGGAAAGTCTCCTAGAAGAATCAGCAAGCCAAAATCTACAGCAGGAATATCATAGAAAAAGCAATAGAATTGAAGTCCCAAATCCTCCTCCAAAATCGTAAACTGCAAATAAAAGAGAAGATGGACACTGCAACACTTCGTGTTGGGCCAAATCGTTAAAAATTTGAAACAAAATAGCGAAAACTGACACTTGGACTGGTACTGTTGTCCTGCAGGAATTCCACACTCCAGATAACATAGGTCTTATGTAATTACTTTTGTCCAAGTTTATTTTCTAAGACCCCTTCTTAAACTTCAACTTCATATATTTTCCATCAACGACTAGATCACAAATCTTAAAGTACTCTAATATCATCTCCTTCCCTATGCGTGATACCTTGTCTGAATATGTTTACTTCCATTATGGGACTTAATAACCTGAGCGAACTTATTACAGAGTATCAAATTATAATTTTTGCCAGTTCAACTTCTTCCAAGTGAGATTCTTTCAATTGTTTGGGCAACCAGGTAAAATAACACGCACTATTTGGTGTTTCCTTGGCCCACAACCTTGGTTATTCTCACATAACGCTGGAGTGTGATGCAGCAAATCAATCTGTGGGAAAAAGTTTCGAAGGAGTCCTATGGATATAATGATAGAAGACATCATTAATATTAGTCTTGATTTTGAGCTTTTCTCTTGTAATAATGTTAAACGAGCCGGAAGTGCTGTGGCTCACCTAGCAGCAAGTTTAGTCCCCTCTCATGGGGTGGAGCAAGTTTTTTTGGACTCTTTTCCTCAAGGTATAATGGCCTTGGCAGAACTTGATTAGTTGATTTATTGACTTAATAAAGCTCCCCCCTCCCAATCTTTCCTTTAAACAAAAAAAGGTAGCATAACACGCAAAAGATGTAGCTGAAACATACTAGAATTCAAAAACATGAAAGTAAAATATTTGGCTGCTCCTTCAAGAGCTAAGTTATTTCTCATTTCCAGCAGGAACACTAAAAAATTTGTGATTTTATCATCAATATCCTGGCAAAGTCTCTATTGGAACAGACAGTCATTTGGAAATACTCACAAGATGAGTGAAAGATTATATGATCCAAAATTCCCTTCAGATAGCATTAATTCCATCTGCTTGGCAGCAATATCCTACATGGAGCGACTTTCAGTTGTATTGCAACGAGAATATCTGACTTTACACGTACTAATTATCTCATACTCACCACAAAGCTTATAGTGGAATTCACACTATCTACATTTTCTTCATACTTAGTTGACTTTCTACTGCTCTCAAAAGAAGTATAGATTACCCAATCTCTGCACCCCTTCACCACAACTTTCTTGTGAAAAAATTTACCTTGTTTATTGTCTTACTTAAATTCCCAAGAGTGGAAGTAATTAGCGAATAATAAAGAGAAGCTATGCAAAATATAAGGCATACGTCCCATGTCAATCATTTTATCAGGGTGCCCTAACCTTTCTAAAACTATAAAACATTCAAACAATCTTGTACCATAAGTCATAACCTATGAAAATGAGATAATCAACATCAAACATCAGTTTCTTCTTGCTTCACATAAAAAGCATACTCATCCATGTGCCATTTAAAACCATTCTCTAGACAGTATGGATCTGTTCAACTATTCCAAGACCTTGATGATTGCTTGGCCCATAGAATACGTTTTTTCAATTTCATTAATCATGATCAATTCCTTTAACAGTATATACAAGAGGTTGCTCGTGTATACTTTCTCATCCAAAGAAACATTTGAAAGGTTGACTAGACTTTGAGTTGATGAATCTTCCAATGATTGTAGGTAGTAATACAAACTAAAAGCATAATAGTCTCCACAGGAGCAAATTCCTCCTTAAAATAAACACCTTACCCTTTTGTGACAAACCTTACTTTGTATCTCTCCCCTTCACTTTTGGGTGCTTTGGCAATTCTTTTCTGCCTTTCAAGCCCTTTGCATTTCAGATACTTGATGTCTAATAGGGAGATAATAAACAAGTTCACAAGTGTCACTAATCTTGATTGAATGTATCCCCTCCATTTCAGAAATATTTACTCGCTTTCCTTTTTGGTATGTTTCACAAGATCGCCCTTAAATTTTTCTACTTTGAACATGAACCCCATCCCCAACCTTTTACTTCAATACTCACATTCTCCTTACTTTACAATTGTTGCTATCTCCTTAACTATCCCTTCAACACATCACTTGGCTTTCTATATATTAAAAAGCTCAATTGTCCAATACATCAAATCCAAAAAAGCAAAAACATAATAAGCTTGTAGCGCACAACCAGTCACTGGTATCAGCTAAATTCCTGTATTTCTTTTGCTTGTTGATTGAACTTACTGATGAAATCGTTAAAACAACAATGTGCAAGTTGATAAAGCAAAGGAAGTTCAACTTCAAACTCTAAGAGCTCAGTATTGACAGAAATAGAAAACATAATTGGTTACACACTTACACCACAAGAATAATCACAGTGATAAATCAAATGAAAAGAACTGGATCCATACAAGACATTTGTACCATTGAGAAAAATTAATGTTCTATTAGTTCAAGTGTGTGACACTTGCTATTAACGAGTAAATCATGTCAGTTAATGAATATTAACAATGGTGTTTATAATCCATGACCTTCACGTGGCTGGAACTCCCAAACTAAGCTAGAATTACTCAACAACTTTTGATTAATCCATGACAGTAAATAGAAACTAAAACAGAAGTTGTACCCTCCGTCCCATAAGAAATGTGCATCTTTATTTGTTGGGATGTCCATAATCTGGATACAATGTCCACTTAATATATATAGTATACAATTGACTACTTTAGGTGATTCAACTTCCCATACTACCCTTGATATCTGAGAAATGATTCAACACAATCCATACACTTCAAAATAAAAAGGACACTTTTGGCATAACGCATCAAAGAGACCAGTCTGTCTATATTATAAGGGTTTGCAAAAGCCAGCCTACACATATTAACTGCATTAGGGAAGTAAAAGACAAATGAACTTCAAGCAAATACCATAGCTAACAAAAAGTATTGTATGTTTCCCAAATGTTCTAGAAATTACCTTATCACAAAACTCCGGAAGATCTTCTGTTGGATGCTTTGAAAAGTACCTCTTCAAAAGCTTTTTGTCGAGCTATATTCGCCACACCAACACATACACACCAGTAAGAGAACAGCATCAGACAAAGTTGAAGGTTACCAAATAAGAAAATCAATAGTCTTTGTGACAAATGCCAACAATAAAATGTACTGCAAAGGAACCTTCGCTTCATCCACAGATATAGGAAGGTTCAAAAGGTACTGGCCAGTGTGTGCAATTTCATTCTCTTCATCATTCACAATCTTGAAATTACTCTTTTCCATCACCTGATAAAGGAGAACAGAATAATACAGCATATCAAAAGCTACAGAAAACCGCAGTCTGCATAGTTTTTTATTACTTCATTCAGCATAATGAAGAGCTACACAACATCAAGAGTCAATCATCATTAAGCAATCCTCCGGATAAAGTAACCACATATTACCTGAAGCATGTAACTCAGAAAATTCTCTTCAAGAATATCAGTTTCTTCTGGTGATAAATGCTGTTGCTCCAGCTTTTGAGCTCCATGGACCGGGTCAAAGAGGGAGTATAATTGCTGCAGTCATTAGACATCACTTTAACAAGGCATACACAATCAATTCAATATTTACTAAAAAGGACACTTATTATCACAATACCATCAAATCCTCAAACTGTAAGAGGTACCAGGCCCGAACGGTATACTCAACTCGCTTACAGAACTTCATAAACTCAGCTCTATCTGAACTGTGTTCTGCAAGAAATTATCAGAAGAATTGAAACAAATCACACTCAAAACTCCATCAACACATAGAACTGCATTTTAAAACACACAAAATAAAAGGCACCATGTTGCTTTCAAAGATATCAACACATGTGGAAAAAATATAAAATACTCCACATATAAGGGAACTAAATCCAAATCATTAACTCTTTGCAGAAATTGTCAAGACTCAAATGACAATATCAACAGACATACACTAAAACAATAAAAACACATACTTCCAGGTGATCAGATTTTGAGGCACACAAAATAATGCCTTACAAATTTATATGTGTATCACTTCCAAAAGCCAAAATCAAACCATCCATAGAATTATTCTACCTGAAACCTTATGTTTATCATTAAAAAAACAAATTTGGATCAACATAACATGAAATGTAAGTAAAAAAAAAAAAAAACCAACTTGAAACATAGTACTGAACCTAAAAAAAACTCAAACAAAACCCATCAAATAAGAAAACCCCATTTCGAATTTAGCAAAAATAAACATAACCCATAACATAAAATTGTACAAATATCAATATAAAATAACTGTAATATAACATTGATAACATTAAAGAGAGAGAAAAGAAGCAAAATTACGAATGAGATTAGCCAAGGTCATAATCAACTTAGGCTTCAAAACTGGAATTACAGATTCACGCTCCAATTTAATAACTTCTTTTGGCTTTTTATTCTTCTCCATTTTCTCGCTTTCTTTGAGGTCAGAAATCGCCATTAAAACCAAACAAAAACTCGAATAAGAAACAAGTGTTTTGCTCTTAAGAGAGAGAACAAAAAAATTATAAAGAAGAAGTGATAATTATAGTAATTGAGAAGAAAAGGAAACTTAAGGAGGTAAATTAATGTGTAAAAAAGAGAAAAGATTCGCAAACATAAAAGATGCGGGTTTGTTTGTTTGATGTGTCGGCAAAGATATTGTTGGGTGTGAGGAGAGAGAAAATTCTCGAAATTCGAGGGTTTTTTTGGGGGATTTCTACTGTTTTTGATAGAATTTAAGTGAAGAAGATGAAGTCACATTCGAATTGAATACATTCCATTACCATTATTATGCAGAGAGTAAGATCAATGGATCATTTCATAACTCTAAACTAACTGCCCAAAACATAGTAACGGTAGTTTTTACTTGTATAGTTTCTATTCACCGTATTACAATAATTTAGGTTGAAAGGATCGGTAATTTTTTTTTCCCTTTTTACACTAGGTACCCTGAAGTTTCTTAATATTCATCCGATATCCTTGCATTTTTCAAAATTCATCAAGTACTTCTATACTTTGGAAAAATTCCTGACGTGACCCTACCATCAACTTTCTATTAAATATAATCCTAAAAGATTTAATTAACCCTAACCCCTAAGCTTAATCCTAACCCTAACCCTTAACCCTTAACCTACCACCCTCCCCCCTCCACCCTTAACCCTCCCCCCACCCCAGCCCCACGCCACCGCAACTCCTCCCTAACCCCGTCGCACAGCCCCTCCCCCAACCCCACCCCGTCGCGCAGCGATCCCCCCCCCCCCAAACCCCCCCGCCACGCAATGATTGCCCCCATCCCGTCGAATTTCACGCTCCCTTCCCCCACGGGGTGGAAGATCATTGCGAGACAGGATGGGGTGGGGGGAATCATTGCGTGACGGGGTGGGTTGGGGGAGGGGCTGCGCGACGAGGGTGGGGTTGGGGAGGGGTAGGGTGGTGGGGTTTGGGTGTTTAGCATGAGGTGGGCCAGGTGGTGGTTAGGGGTTAGGGAGAGAGAAGGTTAATTAGGTTTTTAAAGTATTAATTAAGTTTAATTAGAGTTAATTAAGATTAATTAGTATTAATTAGGTTAGTTAGGGTTAATTTGGTTGATATATCCTTAATAACTTATGGAGTTGACGATCATTAAGAGTATTTTAAGTATTTTTCAAAACGTCAGGGGCATCAGGTGAATTTTGGAAAATGCAAGGGTAACTGGTGAATATTAAGAAACCTCATGAGTACTTGGTGAAAAAACTGATTTTTTTTAAAAAAAAATCGGCCGAATGAGTAAAATGTATAAAAAAATAAAGGTTCAGATACTTTACTATTACTCCTTTCACTTTTTTTATTTGCTATATTGTTGTTTTGGGAATGAAGTTATTAATTTTGGCCGTTATTTTGATTATTTTATAAGTAAAAATATAGTTATGTGTGGTCTTGTTAGATTTGTTTCGACGTGTAGATTCATAATATCAAATTTTTAGAATTTTCACTTAAACGAAATAAGAAATATTAATGGTTAAAAAATGCCTTGAAAATTGTGCACAACAATGCAGCAAATTAAAAAAACAGAGGGGGTATAATGAATGCTTTTTTCTATCATTTTGGTTGCCATGTAGGAATGGGGTTGTTTGCAAAAAAAAGAGAGTATTTTCAACTCATTGGCATCTCACAAAATTTTTGATACCAAAACTAAGTTAAAGTGGTACCAAAATAGAGTACTTTGGTACCAATTTTATTTTGGTACCAACTTTATTTTGGTACCAAATTTCAGTTTGGTACTATGGCTACATTTTGCTACCAAATGACTCTATTTTGGTACCACTTTGACTTAACTTTGGTACCGATTTTTTGTTAGATGTCATTTTGGCATCTCACTATATATGAGACGCCTATCACACCTCCAAAATTAAATCAGGTAAATATATTGAAGGAATCTGTGGGAACATTGTGAGTAATGATGTTAATCTCGAAAATCATAGCTATCACAAAAACTTTGAAATAAATGATTAAGAGAAGGGACTGTAATGATTTTATAATTCTCTCAGATTATATGGTGGCAGTAGACAACATTAATGGAAATGCAAAAATAATATATTCGGGTGCGGATTAGTATGGGTTGTACCATTTCGGCTCGATTCTAACCGATTTTTTGAATGGACATAAGACAGTTTCTAAATGGGTTTGTGCAGATCAAGTTGGATTCTGGTGAGCTTGGATCGGCTCATATCGAGTTTGGATGGACTTGGGTAAGCTCAAGTCGAAATCGGGTGGAGATGGAATGGTTCATTATAAGTTTAACTTCGTTCTTTTCTTCTAGTCATTTTCGATATCTATCGAATTTCGGGTCGGCACACGAAAATCTGTATATGCGACAACGCGAAAAATACATAAATGATAAGTTAATAAACTTAACCAATGTTAAGTATAGCCTATTATCAAATACATCCATATATTTTATTAATAATAATTTTTAAATATCTTATATAAAAGTATTTATAAGTACATGAATTAAAGTTATGAACAAACATATATGGTTGACAACGTCGGATCGGTAATGGGTTGGATTTACATAGGTCGGGTTACAATTAGTTGGACCTAAATAGGTTTTCTCGGGTCTACTTAGGTCGGTTGACTTTGGGTCAGATGCATATTGGGGTTAAATTTTGAATTTCATATCGGACTGAGTTCGGATTAAGTTTAAATCAGAAACATAATGGGTTGGGTTATGATATGCTTGAGTATAACTAGGTTGGATTGATTTCAGATCGGAATGGAATGAACTGAAAATCTAATTATGTCGGATCTGAACAAATCAAATACGGGTAAATACCCGGACCGGGTCTGTTTTTGACACCCCTTCGCACAATCCCAACCACTAGGCCAGGGGCTTGGTAAATCGCAAATTTTCTCCTTTATGTTTTTCCTAGTAAATAAATACTCCATTAAGTCCCTTCTTCTTCTCATTACACAGTCCACATTAAACTTGTGTTATCCCCTCAATTCTCATCACTTGTGCAAAAATGGCAGCTATTCTTGTATCTCCTTCACCTCCATTGTCATCTTTCTCCTCAATATCTAACTACAAAACCAGAGAATTTCATCACCTTGGAACAACAACAACAACCACAACAATGATTTCAAAACCCAAAAGAGCAGTATTAGTAAGATTATCAGTTTCTGAACAACTTCTACTCTCCTCCCAATT
Source organism: Beta vulgaris subsp. vulgaris (assembly GCF_026745355.1). Classification (NCBI taxonomy): domain Eukaryota; kingdom Viridiplantae; phylum Streptophyta; class Magnoliopsida; order Caryophyllales; family Amaranthaceae; genus Beta; species Beta vulgaris. The sequence goes on from NC_079207.1 coordinate 67,650,191, forward strand.
AGCATCAGAATTAGCTCATAATCTTCATGAAAATCCTTCTTCTCTTTTTTTAATGGCAGAAACTGAAACTGTTGGCTATTCTGTTGCTAGTTACTATACTTCTTTGGGTCTTTTTGTCATATCTGTTCCTGGCCTCTGGTCTCTCATTAAACGCTCTGTCAAATCTAAGGTAAAACTATTCCTCGGACTTTAACTATCAGCTTAAACTTTTAGTTGAGTTGGTACATTATTAGCTGACCCCTAAGACTTTGGTGTTCTTGAAAAATTTGCACTAAGATATTGGTGGTTTCTTAAATTTTGATTTTTTGGTGTGAAATTTAGATTGTGCAAAAGACATTTGTGCAAGGAGATGAAATAAAGAAGGCCCCAAATCAGGTTGCAGGGGAAATCTTATCTTTCTTCACTCGTAACAATTTTGTGGTATCTGATAAAGGAGAAACAATTACGTAAGCTTTTTCTTTTTCTTTTTCTGTGGACTACATTGATCACAATAATATTATGTTCATAGTACTTTTTAGTTTAATAGTATGGTCAAATGGAGAACACTTTTGCTTATTGTCTACTTTGGTAAATTTACTTGGTGTGAGTTGTACATATGTTTGTTCATGTCTCTTGTTCACTAGAAAACCGTTTTTCGTTTAGCCTTTCTTTTCTTAGTTTATATGCTTACGCTTTGTCTATTAAATAGTCAAAATACTAGTGTCGTAATTTGGTACCAGAAGGATGATCGTATGACTTGTTAATTTTATAATTCGGCAAAGCTAGTTGAAATTGTCAAATTGATAAGTAGTTTAAAATTAGTAATATGGTAGCTCACATAGTACTTGGAGGGTTTAAAAAAGATGTAACTTAAACGATTTAGGCTTGTTTGGCAAAACTTGCAATGAGTAGTTGAAATTAGGGGTGAGCAGAAATTCCGAGTACCTAGACCTAGACCCGGACACAGACCCGGCATGGACCTGTTGGGTATGGATCCAGACTCGGTCCAACTGGGTCCGAGTCTGGGTCCAAAAAACTGGACCCGGTTGCATCTGGTTCCAATTCTGGGTAGTATTTTTTGGACCCAGTACTTGGTGTGTACCCGGTTTGACCGGTTCCGAGTCTGGGTACCCGGTTGGGACAGATATAGGTTCGGGTACCCAGTACTTAGAATTGGTTTTTTTTCATATACTCAAATAGAATTAGTAATATGATAATAGTTGTTAAGTAAAAAGTTAGTATTTAGTTGGCCTTTAGGCCCATTTATTTAAAAAAAAAAATTCATAGCTCAATTGACCCGTCTTAATATGTTGTTAAACTTACAACTGGGTACTCAGTTCTGGACCTGGTACCCACCGGTTTCGGGTCTGGGTCCAAAAATTTAGGACCCGGTTGGACCAATTTCAATCCCAGATTTTCAATACCCAATGGATCCGGGTCTATAAAATTCTACTGGGTACCCGGTTATGCTCACCCCTAGTTGAAATCTACGGAAAAAAGTTGGTTAAAGATGGTTGGACACTAAAAGTTGGATCAATAAGGTGGTTGAAAAACTAAATTGGTAAACTAGGTAGCCTAAAAAAAAATTGTATCGAGTTGAAATTGATAAGTAACCTCAAATGATAAGCTAGCCGAAGCACTTGTTTAAATGATAAATTTAACATAAATTGATTGTCGAGTAGAGAAGTTAGGGCTTGTATTTGCCAAACAAGACTAAAATGACAAGTAAGCTCAATTTTTTGCTTAAATTCATATAATCAAACCGAAATTAAAAGATGACATCTTAAAAGGTGAATACTTTTGTTAAATAACATGAGTATTGAGTACTTGTTAATTTATCTACAAAAGAAATTTGGAAAGTATATTGTATGCTCAAATTGTAGAAAGAAAACAAGAGATTTACTTAATTAAGACTTATCAACCTAAATACTCCAATGGAATCATGTGCAGTTTTGAAGGAATGATGGTACCAAATAGAGGGCAAGCAGCATTGTTGATATTCTGCACCTGCATAAGCCTAGCAAGTGTTGCTCTTGTGCTCACAATTACGTTTCCTGATGTGGGCAACAATTGGTTTTGGATCACTGCCCTTAGTCCTTTGTCGTAAGTCTTGCTTCCCCTTCTATTACTTATTTTTCATCCGATGGGTGATAATCGATACACCTTCCTTAAAATTGATGGATCATTTAATCTCGAGAATCATGCAAATATGGTTGTTGTATTAACTACTTCCTCCGTTTTGTTTTAAATACAACAAAGGAATATTTTATATCTCACAAATAATACCCCTTTGTTACATTTAAAACGAAACAGAGGAAGTATTAAGAACTGGAAATTTCACTTCCTACAGAATTAAAGAGAAACCAAATCCCCAGTCCTGGGGGTCACAAGTACTTTGATATTTGTAAGCTTATAGAAGCTAAATGTGACACTTAGATGTCGGCTCTTTTCACTTGGAAACCCCGTATATTGATCATAACTTATCTTACTTTTCTATTATTGAAATGAAAGAATAATCCTAGAAGTATCTAGAAAAGAAACCTCATCCAAATATAGAAGGGAAAATAATAAGATGAAAGAACTATAGTTTTTCATACTGAGACTAATCAAAACAATGGGTGAATCATATGGTTCTGATCTTATACATAAATGGACTCATCATTTCTCTTTCACATTGTTGCCAAAACAGGGGAGCATATTACTGGAAACTAGCGACGAGAAAGGAACAAATCAAGATCAAAATGATTGTTGGAGAAAATGGAGCACTGTCTGACATTGTAGTTCAAGGAGATGATCAGCAAGTAGAGCAAATGAGGAAGGAACTACAGCTAAATGAAAAGGGAATGGTATATGTTAAGGGTATTTTAGAAAGATGATGACATACTACAAAGAATCAAATGGCATCCTCACACATTCTTTTTACACTCTTTATGTAAAATTCTTGTTCCTTGTATTTTTCTGGAGAGAGTTTTTGCTGCAAACGGATCGGTTGTTGAGATGTAAATACATAGCCACATGCTTTATATTCCAAAGTATCCTTCCCATCAGAATTTGTGCAGATTGTTAAAAGCTTCTTTTCTATTTTGGCAAGAGTAAAGATCCAACTGATCAGGATGACAGGATACCTTATACTTGTTGAGGGATGATAGATCTAAGACATTGGAGTGGGCAGCCTCTGCCTTCACAAAAGACACATAAACAGTACAGTCGCTACTCCGACTACCAATTTAACAGTACTGTTCATGTGAGACTGTTAGCGATTTATCATCCCTCTTCACTTGTTAAACTATTCTAGCTTCAGAAATCATCCCCGTTAGTTTTTTTTAATTGGGTTGTGGGTGGGGGGGGGGGGGGCGGAAGCTCACCCCAAGGACCCTATCGGCAAGATTCGAACCTGTAGCTTTATACAACTTTCAAGCAACCTTGGTTAAGCTAACAAGATAAAGCTATAAATATAATACCACGAGTACAGTGTGTTGTATAGAGGCCAATGGATAACTATTACCAATGGCAACAAAAATTCATACTAAGCCAAACGCCCAGCAAATTATTTTCACAATGATAACACCAACTCCACCAGTTAAAGTTACAAAATCAAAATTACACAAGCATTTCTTGTTATGCTTAGGAAGCGAAATAAATTTATCTGGCAGTCTCAGAAAATTTCTGAAATCCAAGTTTCACAACTAGAGAACCAAAAAAAAGAATAGTCTAGATATCGCCATTGTCGCTGGGAAAAAGGCCCCGTCATCTTTCCTTAACCAATTAGCAACTTGTTGTCTTCCATGAAAGAGTAAGTGGGTACCTCAAGATTGTACGGTGCAGGACCCTTGCGGATTCTACCGGAGATGTCATAGTGAGAACCATGGCAAGGGCAAAACCATCCACCAAAGTCCCCAGCATTTGGCAAAGGAATGCAACCCAGATGAGTGCAAACACCAATCACAATAAGCCATTCAGGGTTCTTAACTCTTTCTTCGTCCTTCTGAGGGTCACGGAGGGATTCAAGATCAACACTGTTTGCCAGCTTAATGTCATCGTCAGTTCGGCGCCTGATGAACACGGGCTTTCCACGCCACTTCACGGTCACAGTAGTGCCGGGCTCAATGCTAGAGAGATCAACCTCAAGTGATGCCAGTGCAAGGACATCCTTACTGGCGGACATACTCAGCACAAACTTAAGGACAAGCAGACGAATAAGGGAAGCATAGACGAATCTTCCACCAGTGAGAACAAAGTAAGCAAATGCTCTCTTGCTGGGATCACCAGGTGGATATCGTTCATGATTGTATTCATCATAAGTTATTTTTGATGAGGGGTTCTTAATAGCAGCCACAGTTGCTGGAACATCAGGGATGATTCCATGTTCAGCTTTAGGGATGAGATGCTCAGTGGCAAATCCTGCAATAAACAATCAAAGTCCAGTAGATCAATAATTTACCGCTAATAAGTTCAGCCTGCTAAGCATTTAATCCAAAGCCAGGACATGGAGAGTACTACTAAGATAATATAGTAATAGATGGGAGTCAAGGAACACTACTTTGAACTATGAAAGATTATATAGACCTGGTTTACGAAAAGAAGTACAAAGTGGAGTATAGTACATAAAGAAAAATGCTATTTGCACAAACTATTACAAAAGTGAATAATATTACAAAACCAGATACAGCAAGACACATTGCCCTTCACTGAAGCTCATAGAGACATTCGAATCACCAATATAATTGCTCAAAAAGAGATAAATACAGAACGCACAAATATGATTTATGAATACTAACATAGCCGCCTCTCTAATATTGATACCCAACCAACATATAGCACATTATTTGTCAAGCATCGTTGCAGAAAACACAAACAAGCCAGCAATATGACAGCAAATAAGATTCAGCAGATGTACCAAGACAAGCAAAATCCATGTTACTTTCTAAAATAGCCTCCCTCATAGGCTAATATTATTGTCAACAATACTGCAATGAGATAGTAGTAAGGCATAGTTCAAGCTTTCACACATGCACTTAAAATTTCAAAAGACTTGTTTTCTATAAGTTCTATGGCTAACCATCTTGTTTTCTGTAAATAGAAAAAAAAAAGTCAGGAGATTAAAAAGAAAATATGGAGTATCAAAATGGCACAAGATTCAAAATTTCTTTAACAGTGTGAAAAGGAATTCTGCAAACTTAAATCTCCATCAAAGTTTTGGAAGAAGCGTCTACTATAATTTTTATCTAAATTAATTATTTTTTCAACAATTGCACTAAGATGTGATGGTACTAAGGCATAGTTCAAGCTTTCATACACTAAATCTATGTATAATTAAAATTTTCTCCCAAAGTTCAATTACTACCCATATTTTTTCTCTGTACAAAAGAATCTGGAAACTGAAAAATGTATGAACTATGGAGTATCATAATCGGACAAACTTCAAAATTTCTTCAACAGTGTAACAGAGGTGAGGATGTTGCAAACGTAAAGCTTCTTCCAGGTTTTGGAAGAAGCATCTCCTAGAATATCTGACTAAATCCTTTTGGGAGAAAATTGAAGTTTAGGACCTGAGACAGAGCAAGTGGGGATATATATTATAATTCATACATTATTTGATCTCTTAACACTATCTTATAAAGTCACACCTCTCCAGTCTCCTCCACATCTCCAACCCTCAAGGTTATTCGGACACCGGTAACAACTCATAGGTGAACTATAACTTACAGGATCATAATACCAAGCATCTTTACTCACAAATCCATAAGCTGCCAAAACGAACTCAAAGTACCACAAACATAACAGGAAACAAAACTATCATGCATGAATTAAATTATGAAAATCGCAATATAGGGAAGAAACGAAACTACTAAGTTCCCCCCAAAACAACTTATTTAAGCAACAATTCAGACTCTAATAATTACCCTTATAGCTCATCCAAAAAGAACTTTTCAGCCCAAACAATCATACCAATAATCAACCACAAAAACAGGGGAAAAAAAAGCTTCTTAAACAATCGAGTTAATCATATCCAATCTTCCTTAACAGTCTACCAAAACACATCTTCATCTAAAACTTCCATCTCCATTGCAGACTCCAACAATTCAAAACGACTAACCCTAAAAACAAAATTACAATAAATTCACTGTTCAATCAAAACAAAAACACACAAAAAAAACCTCGAATCGATGAAAACAAATCAAACCAACCAAAAAAACACAACTTTTCCTAGATCCTTCCTTTGAAAATACGAACACGCAACAACGGAAACATAAGATCGAAATCTAACAAAACAATCTCAGAAATCAACGAAACCCTAATAATTAGATGAAAACAACAACATAACAACACAACAATAAAAACGATTAAATATTTTGAAACCTAAATCGATAGGAAACCCTAACCTCGATGGTGAGAGTAGAAATGAGGTGCTAATCTGAAGTAATCAGACATGGCGGATGATCGAGGCTCCTCATCGCGAGAAGAAGGAGGTTTATAGAAGACGGTGGAAGAAGAAGCGGTGGGACGCCATGAAGAGGAGGAGAGAGAAGAGAGTCGCCTTGCCGCCACTCTCATCATCTTGGAAGCGCAGAAGATTTGGATTTTTCGATTTGGGGATTTTTGCTCCTTGAAGAGGAGAGAGAAAGAGAAGGAGAAATGAGGTTCGTACGAAGGAGAAAGGGAAAATTGATTGATTGGTAACTAAAAATACACGCTTGGAGTTGGACTTGCGAAAGATTGGGAGGAGTTGGAGATTTGGAGGGGATCAAAAATCTCAAAAATTACAAAGTGTGAGGGGGTCATTTGGGTATTACTCGACTTGGGTATCGGTCGAGCCGGGCCGGGCCTGTTCACGGACTCCACCACGGGGTTAGGAAAATGGCGGGCCGGATCGGGACCGAGTCCTTGAGTGGTGGACCGTGTCGGGTCAGGCCTGAAATTTTCAGATTTTGTTCAAGGCCCGCCACTGGCCCGTGTTTAATGTTGTTTTTTTTGCATTTTTTTTTTACAATTTTAGGCTAAAAAAACAAAGAAAATGAGCATTCGGCCCACGGGTCATCTAGGCGGGCTCGTGCTGGTGCGGGCCTGAAATAAAATTTCTTGATCGTGACAGGCCCGCGAACAACAGGTCGGATCGAGCCGAGCCCAAATCGTGTCAGGTCGGGTCGGGCCATGCCCACCGGCCACCTCTAGGTATTACTTCCTCCGTAACAAAATAGTAGAGTTGATCAACTTAGCCCAGTTCGCGGGCCCGACCCGACCCAACTCGATTTGAGCAGAAATTTTGGCCCGTGGTCGGGCATGGCCCAATTTTTTATTTGGGTCGAGCTTTTGGAAAGTCAAAAATGACTTTATAGTATCTTTTTGGTCGGCCCCGATTTTGATCCCAAAAACCCGTTCATTTTGACTTGAAATAACGGGTTTTGCGCACAAAAATTGGCCTGAATTTTGGCCCGGCCCGACCAGACCCAATATCACCTCTACAAAATAGATGTTACCCTTTTTAAATTTGAGTGTAACAAAATAGTTTTTACACTTCCTTTTTTAAGAAAATGGGTTGTTTTTGTTTTGTGTAGTGAAATGAGATTTTATTAGGGACTTATTAGAGTCGGCATGGGTTGGGTTGGGTTGGGTTGGGTGACCGGGTATTGTGAAATTATGGCAGGTTGGGATTGTGTCCAATTTTTTTTAAAGAGAGGCTTAAGTTATATTTGTTTCACGTGTTGTTGGTTGATTTTTTATTAAGGGCTTTTTTTTATTCTTGGCTAAGCTTAAAAGTGAATGGGTCGACTTGTTGTGCTTGAAAATTTAAAGATGGTGGTCGTGAGCAGCATGCGACTTATTATAAGATTTCGTATGTCTGTCTGATTTATAAACAGTTCTACTTGGGGTAGGGATGACAATGGATCGGAGATGGATCGTGTGGAGCTCCATCCGCTCAATCACCTGCGACCCAAAACTCCATTCATACCATCCATCACCCGCCAAAAATTTCACTCATATCCGCTCCACCCATCACCCGTGGGTGGGGCGGGTGGAAAACGAGGGATACTAGGAGCACAAACTATTTTTTAGACTACAATTTTAAAGAAATCAATATATGAAAAAATCAATCTAGTCTCATATAAGTATATTTTTTTATCCCTTAAAAAAAGTTTTTTAATTACCTTAAACGACGCGTGGTAAAAACATTTTTTTAAAAAATATTATATTATATTTTATAATATATATATATATGTAGGTGGGCGGATATGTTAATGGATGAATAATAGGGCGGGTGATGAGCACAAAAAATATCATCCATATCCGACCCAACCCACCACCAAATCCATTCATCACCCGCCTGTCACCAGCTTCATCACAAGTGATAACTCATTTATTCGCGGCAGGTCGCGACAGGTGGATGGATAATACATTTACCCATGTATAACTGTCATCTCTAACTTGGGTGCTATATTCAATCAAAAAGCTTGAATTTGTAGAGAAAATGACAACTTGACATAAAATTGACATTTTTATGGATCTTGATTTTTAGGGTTTATATTCTATTTAGTTTTCTTTAATTTTAGACATTGGTAAGGCTAAAGATTAACCAACTTGAATTCTTCAAGTCTAGGAACAAATAAAAAAAAAGTGTGGCTTAACCCTAATCTCGAAATAGGTCATTCGTTATCACGATTATGTCAAACTACCTCAACTTCAAATTGCAGGTTGTCGTTACCCCACTTCAAACTTCATGTGATCTCGCTGGCTCGCTTGACACTACCATCTCATTACCTGATCCAATCTATATTATTTAGTATTTGTATTAAAGCTCGTACAATATTAAAAAATCAATATAGACATACTTTCTTCTTTAATACTTGGAACATTGAAATGTGCACAACGATGACGGCAATAAGAAAAACTAAAAAAATACTCATATTATAATTAACGAGAAAAAAAAGTCAATATTACAAGTAATATAAACTTCGAAAAACTTATTAAGTATAAAAAAACTACGAAAATATTGATAAATAAATATTTAAAAAAACTATGAAAATTAAAATAATAATAATATGAATCTAATGATACACTTTTTGCAATTTTTGACTCTTAAATAGAAAAAACACACCTTTATGAATTTTTCTTTAGAAACATTCCATCCATTCCCAGTCCTTAGTCTCCAGCCAGCGAGCGCCACCGTCGTACCGGCAGCAGCAGCGGAGGAGAGAGAAAGTGAGAATGGAAGGAAGAAAGGAAGAAGAAGAAGGAGAAAAAGCAGAATTTGATCCATCTGAAATAGAATTCTTGAGTTATGGAGGTGAACATCACCTCCCATTAATCATGGGTCTTGTTGATCTCGAGCTCAGTGAACCCTACTCCATCTTTACTTACCGTTACTTCGTCTACCTTTGGCCTCAGCTCTGCTTCCTTGTTTGTCTCTTCTTCCCTTTTTTTTTTTGTTGATGAATATGTCTTTAAATTTATGGGCTTTTCTATTTTTTGTTCATAAATATGTCTCTAATTTTGTGGGTTGTTGTTTTTTTATTGATAAATATGTCTCCAAATTTGTGGGTTTTTGTTTTCTGTTGATAAATATGTCTCTAAATATATGGGCTTTTCTTTTTTTTTTGTTCATAAATATGTCTCTAATTTTGTGGGTTGTTTTTTTGTTGATGAATATGTCTCCAAATTTGTTGGTTTTTGTTTTCTGTTGATAAATATGTCTCTAAATTTATGGGTTTTGCTTTTGTTGATATATGTGTCTCTAACTTTATGGGTTTTTGTTGATATATGTGTGTCTTTTTTGTTCTTTTGGGTGATTTCAGGCGTTTCATAGAGGAAGATGTATTGGAACAGTAGTGTGTAAGATGGGTGAACATCGTCATACATTTAGAGGCTACATTGCTATGCTTGTTGTCATTAAGCCTTACAGAGGCCATGGCATTGGTAATTTTGGATTTTGCTTTATATTCGCGGTCCTCGTTTTCTTGTTCCTTATGTTTTATTTCGTCTTACTTCCTGACTTTTTGTTTAGGCTTTGTTGTTGTTGAATATTGTTGCATTAGTTTTATTTGGGATGAATTTATTGTAAGAGTTTAAAATTGGGCTGACCATGGTTGAATGTTTGTTTGATATGGATTTAGTTGCTATGCGGTTGGTTTTTACATATAGTGCTTTGAAGTTCGAAGTACCTTTGTCGGGTATATGGATATGAAGTTGATAGAAGAATCCCCCTTTTATGACTAGATAGTGTTGATGATCAATGAACAAGTGGAAACTGTGGATAGTTGAGCTAAGTAATAATACCTATGTCACTCGTATCGGACATTGGGTGGTGTCCAACTTCTGACTCATGAAAATTTTCCATGATTTTGGCCCAAAATGAACGGTTAAAGAATCCATGCCCATGTTGGAATGTTGAGGATCCGACACGGTACTTGAGATGAACTGAAAAGTATGGAGTATTATAATGTTATGCAGCTTGGTTTTTGCTACATTATATATATATATATATATATATGGTCGATTAAAGATGTCTCATGTCAAATTATGAACTTGACGAACAAGGATGTGAGTCTCAATGTTGGAAATCGATTTTGGTGCTGGAAGTTCTGTTATTGTTTGTGTTTCACTATTTGTATGCAGTTGCGAACAAACTGTGGCTCTTAAATGCTTAAAGAAAGAGAAGGTGCATGAATGAAAACATTTTCCTGCTATTGCTCTTCATATAACTCTATTTAAGGGTTCGCAGACCAAGTAGTTAAGTTCAGTTAACATCATACCGGTGAATTTGTGGATAATTTATGCTTCTTATGAACTTCTGCGCAGCAGGATCTGTTATATCATTTACATTCCTATATAAAAATCTTTGTGTGGAGAGGTGTGAGGATTTTTCTTCGTGATTTCAAATGCTGTTTCGAATTGGTCTTGGTAAATTGGTAATGAGACTGTGATCTCAGTATCAAATAATTTCCTTTTATCTTTAAGGTGGTTGGACATGACAATTATTTGAAATTTATTAGGTATTACATTTGGTATGTAAAAGGTTACTCCCATCATTGTCTTGTAACTTCTATTTGGAAATGGTTGCACTAGATACTGAAATGTGGGTAACAGATGACATGTAGGGCAGTTAAAATCTTGTGATGGGTGTAGTAGTTTGTTAAAAAAGGTTTCAACTGTAACCAATGTAGGACACAGAATTAGGATAGCATGAGAAGTGGTAGTCCTGCTGCTCTACAATTAGACTGCAGGGTATGATTAATCCCTTCCACTCTCAAGATTTGTCTCCTTTTTAAGAATTTTGAACATGTTAGAGGTGGTGCTTGATAAAGCAGTTATACTCATTTATTGATAATACACATGTCAAGATCTTTCCCTTACTGATTGCATTTATTTTTCATTTGGTTTGACAGCCACCGAACTAGTTACAAGATCAATCAAGGCAATGATGGAATCTGGTTGTGAAGAGGTATTTAATCCTTTCTTGTTTGTAACATAACCATTCTTTGTTCTTGCTAGAATGAGTGTGCAACCAATCGTTGCTATATGGCTAGATATCTTGTTAGCTTGTAATTGAAAGAAGGAGACTTTGATTAAATAGTACTCTCTCTTTTCTTGGTGGGGAACTGGGGATCATAATTTAAGTCAAGAACTATCTAGTCAAAACTAGAGGTTAATCCCTCAACACTATCCCCAATCCCCCATCCGTCAAAGCTAAGTAATGACTCATGAGCAAATCATTACCAATAAAAGATAAGTTAAGTTCATAGCCATTAAGTTAAGATAAGTTAAGCTCATTGTAATAAGTTAAATTCAGTTCCAATAAGATCAAACAAGGGCCGAGAAATGTTGCCGGAGTTAAATTCACAAATATCTGAAGTTCAGAAAGTTAAGGTTAGTGTTTATAAAAGTGCAGATCAGTTAAGATTGTATAGACAAGAAATCAACCCTAGTGAAGATCAGTAGCATGGTATCCAAAATATTTGATGCACGTGAACTTAACGAACACAGTTGCTACAAATCTGTGGCATTGATAGATCATCTTTGTGATGGAGCCAGATTAGCCTAGGTCCTAGACCAACCAATATTTCTATCCTCACTTGTTAGCCTTTGACCAAGGATTTCTAGTGCTCCAGTGGCTGTTCATCCTTCTAGTTTCTGCCAAAGAGTACAATAGAAGTCTTGGGGCTAGGATGCCACCACCTCTTAGCAGCAGTTGCTTACTGATGTTGAATAAAATTCTGCCAAACAGCAGGAATTCAGAGCAAACAGAGAACCGCTGCCAGCTGATGCCAAGAACATATAGGTTTGTCTTTGGGAAGTGGTTCATCATTCAAAAACCTGCATCCCAGTTGCCGTTTCGATATATATTAGCTCATGTTTCTTTTACGGAATACCTCTTTTCCTTATCCACCTTGATACTTGAAACTAGTCAATATTAAGGGTTGATGCATCATGATTGCTACACAGGCAACTCAGCTCTCAACACCTAGTTGGAATAGCAGTAAGATATTTAATGCAGTGTAGATTGCCTGTTTCTGTTGGAAGAGGAAACAAGTTTCTTCTTCTCTTGTTCTCTCCTTTCTCAACAACCGATGTATTATGTGCCTTAGGTTGGACTTTGAAGTTTGAAGTAGTTTGCTATGTACATCTTTACATAACATTCCTCAAAATTTAGTGGAAACTTCACAATGTTGTGAATCCACATTTTGACTATGGAATTTAGATTGGCATTGAAGTTGTTTCATTTTAGCATTACATTTGATTATGACACGATTTGTATGTAAATTTTCGAGTAATTATTAGAATGTATAGGCCCAACAATTCCCAGATCTTTTAAAGTGGTTTGGTTTAAAAGCAATCCTTTTGTGAATTATTAAGATAACCTTGGTATTTCCAAGGAATTTAAGGATAAGGTACGTAAGTGAAACTCAAGTAGCAAAAGCGCTTAAGCAAGTAAGTCTCATTATTTATTTGTCTACTCTTATTCATCTTTGACCACTCCTTTTCCCCTTGCCTGAACATTATAGCAAAAGTTATATTATCATTTCTGTGTTTAGAACTCTTCCAACTTAATTATGCCTCTGAATATGCTTTGCTACTAGTAGCTCAAGATAAACTGTTATTTAAAATTTGAAGGTAACTTTGGAGGCTGAAGTCACAAATAAAGGAGCTCTTGCATTATACGGCCGCCTTGGGTTTATTAGAGCGAAAAGGCTTTTCAGATACTACTTGAATGGAGCTGATGCATTCCGGCTCAAATTGTTATTTCCTCGTCCAGAATTGCAGCCGTCCTTGCAAGGTCTAGACATCAAAGATGAGCATGATTATCACATTCCAGTTGAAGGTTGTAGCACTAATTGCTCTAAATTTTGATTAAGTATTGAAAAGTGTATTCACATTAGGCTTTTAGCATCATTATTTATCCAGTATGAAAAGATATGTATTCCAGCTGGAACAATTTCATCAGAAATGATAAGTTAATCTTCTCTTAAAGGAGGCCCTTTGTGTGTAGAAACAAAAAGAGATGAAACAATATATAGGCTGCCAGTAGACACACAAAATTGAACTAGTTACCCACCCCATTTGGGAATTTGCTCTCTTTCCTAGTCTTTTTTTTCTTTTGTTCTTGATTTCAATTCAATATTACACAGGTACGTACTAATTGAATACTTGTGTCAGAAATTCCTCGAGTGGCTTTGCCATTTACATAAAGGATATAATAGACAACTCGAAGTTGCACATCATCCCTTTCCCGCAACTAATCCCGAGGGAAAAGTGTTCTGTGTCTCACAGTTGTTTAGAAAGCTCTCATTTTCCTCATATCACTACTATCCTTTAAACACAATTCATGATCTTATTTCTTAATATTAATTACATCAACACAAGAGGTAAGCCCTACATTATTGTGTTGTTGCTTTTCTCTATAGCTACCTAAATCAGTCTGACTCGTGAGGCTTTGGCTTCTCAGTTTGACCTCGCACACACTGCTGAAAATTGCTGATTGCATCGTATCTAATCTACTCTATCTAATTATATGTATATGAGCCTGAAAAAGGTTCGCTTAAAAATTCGATAAATGGCACTTTTTTCCAATGTCAAGGGTCTCTCTACCGTGAAACTAAAAATTATATACTAGTTACTACTCCCTTCGTCCTATTTTATAGTTTCCGTTTTACTTTAGACATGGGAATTAAGGAAATAATGATTATTATGTACTTGCATTGGGAGTTGTTGTGTTATTTGGAATTAACGTCATAAAAGAATTAGAACATTAAATGGGCGAGCATGTGACAAGAGGAGAGAAAGTAAAAAATGTTTTTTTTTATACCCAATCAATGAGATTGAAGGAAAAACCCATGTTTTAAGGTGGAGAGAGAGAGAGAGTAAAAAGTGATATTCAAAAATAAAAACAAGAGAAATGAGAACAATATTTTGAGACACCCAAAGTTAAATACGGATTTTAGAAAATGGGACGAAAGGACTAAGGAGTATATTGGAAACATTTGATACCATTAATCCATTTACTACTTCCAATTTCCAAGAGACCTTTCTTCTTGCAAGATCAACACGTGAAATCTTTCCTTGATTCTAATATGCAATTATAACAGAAGGAATCTTCTGATGACATAAAAAATAGTTGAAAACAATACAAGTTTTTGATCCATTGATGAATTATTTAACAACTTCTTACCAATGTTACATTAGAAAATTTAGAAACATAGTTGTTTTTGTTTTTTGTTTTTTTTTTGAGAAATGAGTTATGCTACATTCATAAGAAATTATAACCAAGTTGCATAAGGGCGCGCATTCATGTAATGAGAGAAAGTGCATATTTTTGGTCTAGGAGCAAATACCACACTAACTATGAGGTAGCAAACCCACATGATTACACCAATTCTAACTAGATAGCTAACTACCATCATCTCTCGGCTCACACTAACTATATTCCGAACTCCAAAGCCTTGAAACAGGCACGAGCAAACGATAAAAACAGGCAAGTCGTTATGTTCATTGCTTTTATCTACAACTTTTATCAGGATGGAACTAGTCCCTGGAACTATAAATGGAGATAATAAGAGTCTTTATGTCATATAGCCAGGATGAGGTGCAGTAGGCCAATATGCTGGGTGCATCTGAGATGCATCGGCAGGGGCATTATTGACTTGCTGTACAGTTGTCGGAGCAGCATTCTGATGGCAACTATAGTAACCTTGATTTCCATAATCATAAGCCAAGGTCGCAGGGTTTATACCGCTGTAATTGAGATATGGATTATCAGCACCAACTTTGCTGCTTAGTGATGGTTGTGTTTGAGGCAAAGCTAGATGACCTTGAGTATGGGTATAGCCGGAACTTATGGAGGCTGGATGATATGTGCTGTTGTGATACATATGTGTATTTTCAACCCTAATGCCACTGCTTCCAGCTGTCGGTGTTTGAGGAAGAGTTGAATGACCTTGAATTTGAGTATGATAGCTACTCACAGAGGATGGCTGCATCTCATAAGCATGGATGGGCCTGTTGTAGGCTCCTTGATCAGTGTTCACCGGTAGTGCTTGATGAGAACTGGGATGTGTTTGATCCTGATATCCATCATAGTAGCGTGCTCCACTGACATCAGAACCGTTGTATGGCATGTCACAACTGACACCTGGTTCATTGAGTGGTAGCGTGATATTGGAAGTTTGGCCTTCTGTATTCAAGGCTTCAGCAGCCATGGCAACCCAATGGGAAGCTCCCAAGGACGAAGACAACATAGAAGATGAGGGGGCCGCAGCAGGTGATACTAGAGACACACTGGAGAAAGGCATTGGATTTTGTCCATAATAGCTATTTGCATTCACAACTTGTGGAACTTCTGGTACACTTCTTTCATGGTGCATGTATGTCTGTCTGTCAACAAGGCACGTGCATGAGATAGAAAAACCTCAATCGAGATTATATATATAAATAAATAAAAACTCCATTTCCAGAAAATAGGCCATGTGCCAGTTATTACAATTAATCAAAGAAATTACACAACTTCCCCTTAGTTTTCTTATACACCATCATTATGGATAAGTAATCAAAGAAGACTAAGAAATGCAGTACTCAAACTATTGCAGAATAAAGGAAGTATTATATGAAGGTCTACCATAGATAAAAGTATTGGTTATGAAAGGAACACCTGGTTATCTGCTGGCTTGGCACCACATACTTTTCATAGACACCTCTCACAGCATCCAGGAAGGCTGGAGATGCACGTGGCGGTGGTTGTACAGAGATAGGACGAATATCACGAAGTAGTGAAACTAGCTTATTTACCTATATTCCAGTGCATGACACGAGTCAAAACTAGATTATTGTAATGTAAACTGTAAAGAATACATGATGTCTCAGCAAAAACCTACTTGCATCTCATTGAGCTCCTGCTTGAACTTGGATCCACCATAGTAATTTTCTTTAATAGCATCTCTGAAAGCCACCTCTGGCAAAGGTAAACAATCTCTGACAATCGAGAACTTAACCTGACAAAGTTTAAGAAAAATTAATGGCCGCCAAAAGGAAGTAAGTTAGCATTTATGCATAGTAAAGTATTCCAACCCCCCCCCCCCCTCTTTTCCCCAAAAAAACCT